>NW_012099543.1:2416855-2419460 GCF_000951045.1 Mandrillus leucophaeus | reverse complement strand
ACTTCTGAATTTTAAAATCAATTTGAAATGATCAGCTTTATCAAGGGCTTTCATGAGGTTTCCAGAGCTGTATGAATTAAAAACATCTTGCTTCACAGCATGACAGAAAGTCCCTGTTGAACTTGAAGATTGCTGAGGACTGTGAAATACTTGGCTGCTTTGATCATGTCACTCTTTGCACAAAGGTTTTTTATCCTTACCTAAAAAATCAAGTCAAAAGCCTACAGCTTGGGACTGAAGGTCCTGTATCTTAGCCTGTTCCTGCTGCTACAACAAAATACCTTAGAATGAGTAATTTATAAACAACAGAAATTTATTTCTCACAATTCCAGGGGCTGGGAAGTCCAAGATCAAGGCACCAGCAGATTCATTGTCTGATGAGGGTCAATTCCTCATAGACGGTGTCTTCTATGTGTCCTCACATGGTAGGAGGGCACAGTGGGTCCCACAAACCTCTTTCATGGGATAGAGGACATGAGGACGGAGCCCTCATGACCTAATCACCTCCCAAACTGCCCACCTTTTAATATTATTGCACTGATATTAGTTTTCAATGTATGAATTTTGAGGGGACAGACACATTCAGATCATAGCACCCTGGCTCCAAGATTTTTCTTCAGTTTTACAATATATTATTTCTTGTACAGAAGCCTTTATTCCATTTCACTGCACTAATCAGTATAGGTTCATTCCAGGTTATATTTATACATTCATATTTAGGACATAATTTACTCAACACATTAGTTGTATTTTATCTAATGTCATATGTGTTCAGTTGTTATATTTATTATTCCTTTAGTAAAATCACACATCTTGAGGATACAACAGACCTCCATTGCTTAGTTATCTAAAAATCATCATTTTGAAGGTAGTTTTGGTGATTTTAAAATTGGTACAAAGAAGGCATAAAACATCTTATTACAATATGCATATTTTTAGCTCAAATGAATAGATCTATTTCATGTAAGTATCTCTTATTCTTCTGATTAATGCTATTATGGTCAGCATATAGCAGGTGAATTTCCTGAGGGTACCCTGTAGCCAAGGGAAATGAAAGATGAAAGTGAGGGCCACTATGAAGAGAGAAGAATGGAGCATAGTTTCCTCATTCTACCAATCCACTTACATTTCTATTCTTGTGAGGGTCTTTTTAAAGGGTCACTCGAGACCTATGAGTGAGGTTGACTCTACATTAAAATGCCATTAATAATATCAAATAGCAAGGCCTACTTAATATCAGCTCCCCTAGCAAAGAAAATGCCTCAAAGGGAACATATTTCACTGAGCCAATATATTTCACACTAATTCAGGACAATTGTGCTCATTCAGGAGTTAATCCAAATGTACAGGTGCCAGAAAATTCAGTCTTACGTAAAGTAACAACATGTACCGTCTGGGACAAGCATTTGATTTGGATTTTTGTACAAGGTAGGAAACGAGAGGAAAAATTTCTGCACTTTGGAGATTTCATTCTTCTGTTGGATAAAGGTCAGAAATCTCAGTGGAAAATCACTGAAAATGCCTAGAAAGTTTCTAGCCAATTTACATTAGCACAGAATGGGATCAATGTATTTCAGTCCTAGTCAGAGTTGTCACAGAGTTTCTCTGAAGGTTTAAATTTTTATTTTAAACTACTTTGTCTTACTAACTATCTCAGTAGATTTAAAAGCTGTTATTTAAGAAATCATTAGGGCACATTTTAAACAAATTTTATTTAAAGATGGCTAAGATATCACATTTGGTTACAGCTGAATGAATAATAATTGAGGTATAAAAATTATAAAAAAGCATTTTTAGATAATCACCCTATTGAATTACATCAATCTTAATGATTCTATAGTTCTTAAAGCAATTAATTGCCTTTGTTCAACTAAATTGTATTGTTTGTATTTGAGGTTTACAGCATGATGTCAGAGGATACATATAAATAGTAAAATGGTTACTATAGTGAAAGAGTAATGTAACTATAATTTCACATAATTACCTGTTTCGTGACAAGAGTAGATGAAGTCTACTTATTTGACAAAAATCCTCAATAAAGTATAATTTTATTAATTGTGGTCCTCGTGTTGTATATTAGATTTCTACCTTGTTAATCTTATATGTGCACTACTCTGTATCCTTTCACCTACATTAAAAGCAACTAATTTTCCTGTTTTGCCCAAGAATGTCAAACACACCTGGTGAAACATCTAAGAACTGAAAATTGTATTAACAAATTTTGTTTTCAAGCAGTGAATGCTAGATCTTCTTAGCCATTTTAAATTGTCACTAAATTTACACAGATTGTCAGAGGCTGGAACTGAAGATACTATTAGGCTACCCTTCAGATTTTTGGAACTTTTTACAATCATCTTGGCAAATTTAGGGACGACAATAATTGCAATACGTATTACAAATATATCACAAAGGAAGAAATACTTCTTCATAAACATGCTTTTTCAATATCTGTTTTCTGTAGATTTCAAATATTTTTGCAAAGAAAGTCATATATCCTGAAGTTGCAAGTGACTTTTAAAATATTATATATATAATGTATACAATATACATTATATTATATATCTCTTATGTATGTCACCCATAAACCATTGTCACAAGTAAAATG
>NW_012099543.1:2413521-2415900 GCF_000951045.1 Mandrillus leucophaeus | reverse complement strand
CAGAGGTTGAAAGAGTTTTGGAGGGCTCAGAAGACAGAAAGACACAAGAAAGTTTGGAACTTCCTAGAGACTTCTTGAATTGTTTTGACCAAAATGATGATAGTGGTATGGACAATAACATCCAGGCTGAGGTGGTCTCAGGTGGAGATGAGAAACTTGTTGGCAACTGAAACAAAGGTGATTCTTGTTATGCTTAAGCAAAACGACTGGTGGCATTTTGTCTCCTCCCTAGAGATCTGTGAAACTTTGAACTTGAGAGAGATGATTTAGAGCATCTGGTGGGGGTGGGGGGAAAGTCTAAGCGGCATAGCATTCAAGAGAAAGCAGAGCATAAAAGTGGAGTTGGAGGCCCCACACAGTGTCCCCACTGGGGCACTGCCTAGCGGAGCTGCAAGAAGAGGGCCACCATTCTCTAGTCCCCAGAATGTTAGATCTACTGGCGGTTTGCACTGTGCATTTGGAAAAGCTGCAGACACTCAATGTCCACCCATGAAAGCAGCTGGGAGGAGGGCTGTACCTGCAAAGACACAGGGGCAGAGGTATTGAAGGCCCATGAGAGCCCACCTATTGCATCAGTGTGACCTGGATATGAGACATGGAGTCAAAGGAGATTATTTCGAAGGTTTAAGATTTAATTACTGCCTCATTGAATTTCGAACTTGCATGGGGCCTGTAGCCCCTTTGTTTTGGTCAATTTCTCCCATTTAGAATTGGTGTATTTACCCACTGTCTGTACTTTCATTGTATCTAGGAAGTAACTAACTTGTTTTTGATTTAACAGGCTCATAGGTGGAAGGGACTTGCCTTGTCCCAAAGGAGACTGTGGACTTGGACTTTTGAGTTAATGCTGGAATGAGTTAAGACTTTGGGAGACTGTTGGAAGGCCATGACTATGTTGTGAAATGTGAGGACCTGAGATTTGGGAGGGATCAGGCAGAATGATATGATTCGGCTATGTCCCCACTCAAATCTCATCTTAAATTGTAGTTCCCATAATCCGCACCTGTCATGGGAGGGCCTCAATGGCAGGTAATTGAATCATGGCGGCAGTTCTCCCCATGCTATTCTTGTGATAGTAAGTTCTCACAAGATCTGATGGTTTTAAACTGGGCTTCCCCCTTCACTCAGCTCTCATTCTTCTCCCTTCTGCCACCCTGTGAAGAAGGACATGTTTGCTTCCCCTTCCACCGTGATTGTGAGTTTCCTGAGGCCACCCCTCCCTACGGAACTGTGAGTCAATTACACCTCTTTCCTTTATAAATTACCCAGTCTCAGGTATGTCCTTATAGCAGCATAAGAATGAACTAGTACAAGATTTTTATGATGCATAAGAATAATACAAGGAAGAAAGCTACATAAATTGGGGAATAGAATAGGAAGCTATTCATAGGTATTAGGTAAAATAAATGAATAATGAATTAGCTATTTAATATTAACTTAGTGTCTCTTATTTAGAGCTGCACCAAACTTAGTAGTAGATGTTAAAGATGTCAAATAGATTATTCCCAGCATCAAGGAGTTTGTTTATTAAATAATTATTTATTATTATGGTTATGAATTGGCCATTGTCTAAATGCCACACACCATATGTAGCCTCTCAAGACGCAAGTCTAAAAGTCTATTCTCTGGAAGCTTAAGGCTTGGTAGAGAAACAAAAGAGTGAATGTGTCTGGGGCAGAAGTGAGCATTGTGAAACCCCAATGGCAGAGTTACATCAGAATGTGAGTGCAGTGGAGTGACGAAAGTGCAAGTCTCAGATGGTGGACAGTAAAAGAAAGCTCCCTGAAGGGGTTGACACCTGGAGTGAGTTTGAAAGACGGTGTCAGCCAGCCAGTGAAGGTAGTGGGAGCACTCAGGCACAGAAAATAGTATGTGCAAAGGGACCAAAGTCAGAAAAAAACGAGATAGGGCTCAGAACTGGTAAATTGATATGTGTGGCTGGGCTTGAACATGAAAGATAGGGAATGGCAAGAGATGAGATTTATGCATCCATGTATTTATTCCTTCATTCAAAAAATATATATTGAGAAGTGACCATATGTTGGCACTCTTGATAATGCTGGGGATACAGTGGCTAATTAGATAGTCTCTGACTTAATGAAATTTAAAATACATTAGGTCAAAAAAAAGTTTTAATTACTCTGTCTATCATGGTTAACAGTTTCCAAAGTGCCTTCATATCTACTACCTTATTTCATCCTTTTATCAATCTCAAGGTTAAAAGAGGCATAGTGACTGTCTAAGATTATAAACTAGTATGTGACCAACAGAAGCTTGAACTATGTTCTAACTTATATTACCAAACATTTTCACAATGCATCTGTCCTGTGGCTATGTAGTTCCTTTTTTAGTTTGCCCTATACTTTTCTTGTTTTTTTC
>NW_012099543.1:2397335-2409091 GCF_000951045.1 Mandrillus leucophaeus | reverse complement strand
TTTCTAGCAATTTCTCACTTAATTACACCCAACATATAACCAAGACTGGTCTTAAACAGAGGATACAGAAAAAGAATACTGTATGCTGACATATGAATTTATTTAGAAGGCAGTAATAAACTCCAAGAGACAGTATTTTGGGAAATAAAAATCACAGAAAGGTGGTGAGGCTGAAGGACATTGAAATGGGGGTCTAGGCCCCTTTACTCTGATCATGACTGTTAGTATATGGTAGCAGATAGGAGAGACTTGGCTTCCAGCTCCACTTTGTTACTTAAAATCTATATAACAGATAGACAGAAGCTCTCAGTCAACATAGAGTAACAGGGACTAGATTGAGTCTCCTACCTGAAACCACCATTAAAACCAGACAAAATATGTGAAGTAAGTGTTCTTCATGACACTTGATGTCAGGTAACAAAAGACAGAAGTTGAACAAGGTAAGCCCTACTTTTGCCCTGCTAAAGGCAGTAAAACAAGGGAAATAAAGTTGAATCAAAATAAAATTCCAGGGTATGCATGTCAATGTATAGTAATAGAGCACAGATCAGTATTGCCTGGGGATATGCGTGTTGAGGGAGGATAGTGCAGGAAGGAGGGGTTAGACACATGACAGAACTTTGGAGGGTGATGGATAAGTTCAATACCTTGATTGTGTTGGTGGTTTACAGATATATACACATGTCAAAATGTATCAGATTGCACATTTTGAATATGTGCACTTTATTGCCTGTCACTTAAATAAAGCTGTTTTTAAAATCTAGATGCCTCTGGGCAAGTTACTAAACCTTGACTTTACAAATCTGTAAAGTGGTAATAACAACCTATCAACTTTAGAAGTCTATTGCTTGGATTAAATGGGGTATTTGTGTGTGTAAGAGGCTTAACACATTACCTAGCACATTAGAAGGGCTCGGTGAATCTCCACACTTCTTTGCAAAGGACCAAATGGTATCTATTCTCCTTCCTTCTACCCCCCACTGACAGTGGATAGCACAGTGTACATAACCATGAACTTTTATCATCCCCCATAAGACAAGTCATCACTATGGCACCTCTGTGAGTTTGCTGGCAATAAATCAATCTTCCGGCATTGCTGGGCTGTCTAAATGCTTGACTGCAGTAAATTAAGTCTTATGTGCTGTTCCTGCCCTGTTGCCTGTCTGTGGGAGCTGAACTGCTATTATGCCAAGATTTCTGTTGGACAAAGTGACAGGAGCAGGATAGAGTGGGAGAAAGCTGCAACTCGAATAACTGTGACAGGCATTTTGATATTCTAAAACTGAAGTGATGGAATTCACAATTCATGAAAGACACGAGTTTCAAGACTTTGTTTACCTAGCTAGTGCATATTTTGGTGATACTAGAAGACACAACTTTGTGACAGGCTGTTGTGGACTGAATTATGTCCCCACAAAATGTATATGTTGAAGTCCTAACACTAGTACCTCAGAAGGCAACTGTATTTGGAAATAGGGTCTTTAAAGGGGCAATTAAATTAAAATAAGGCCATTCGGGTGCACTATAATCCAATATGACTTGTATCCTTATAAAAAGAGGAAATTTGAACACAGACAAGTACAGAGGAAAGACACTGTGAAGACACAGAAGACAGCCATCTGCAAGCCAAGAGGAGGGACCTCAGAGGGAGAAAAAAAAAAAAAACCCTGCCATCACCTTTATCTGAGACCTCTAGCCCCTAGAACCATGAGGAAATTCACTTCTGTTGGTTAAGCCACCAGTCTGTTGCACCTTGCTACAGCAACCCTAGCAAACTAATACACAGACTATTTTTATTGTTCTTAAAAACCAACATTGTCTCTCTCCTAGTAGTGTTACCAGCGGGTCTTTGTTTTTAGGGCTTCCAAGATGGTGGCAGGCCACTTCTAAGATGGTGGCAAGCCTTTTTGTTTTTTGACCTGGGGTTCTTGGCCTCACAATTCCCAGGAATGTAACTTTAGGCCACACGGTGAGTGTTATAGCTCTATTAGAAGCCACGGGTCACGAAAGAGAACCATGGAACCCAGCGACTAGTGTTCAGTTCGATTAGGACAAAACCAGGCACTTAGCTGCATGGGAACAATGGCTAGCCTCTAGCCTGATCGGGAGCAGCAGTGGACGCCTAGCTGGATCAGAAGTGCAGCGGACACCCTGTAGGACCCGGAGGGGCGGAAGTCAGTGGCAGGTCTGCAACAGCGGTGATCAGCAGTGCTGGAAGGCAAGGAAAAGCTCAGCTCAAGCTGGAAGAAACACGGACCAGAAGAGTGTGCAGTTGCAAAATTTAACAGAGTGAAAACAGAGTTCCCATATAATGGGAGGGGACCCAAAGGGGGTAGCCACTGCCAGCTGGAATGCTTGGATTTATATCCCAATAATTGTCCCTCCCCCTGTGCTCTCAGGCTAAAATGATTGACTATTTCTTTACCTCCTGCTTTTAACCTAATTGATATTTTAGTGAGCTCTCTTTACTACCTGATTGGTCGAGTGTGAGCTGAGTTACAAGCCCCATGCTTAAAGGTGGGTGCAGTCACCTTCCCCAGCTAGGCTTAGGAATTCTTAGTAGGCCTAGGAAATCCAGCTAGTCCTGTCTCTCAGTAGTGACCACCATCTTCTGTTAAGCCCAGTGAACTAATTATTTTGCTTTGGAGTACTCATTATATCTAAATATATTATTATGTAGGCATAAACTGTCCCGAAAATTTCTCAATCTACTGTCTGTGTCTTCGTGTTTGTGATTTTTCCATTGCTGATGCTTTTCTGGCTTTGCCTGCTGCTAATTGTTTTTCTTGGAAGTGTTATTCATTCTTTGGCCTGGTACCATGCTCACATTAGGAGCACGGAGTTTTCAGGAATCTTCTTCCCCTTTTCCTACAAGTAATCATTCTGGCTTACACACTGAAATGTGCTGCTCCCACGCATTAAACTTATGAATGTTACAAATCTTCCTTGAATAGCATCAAGCAGGTTGAAAAATGAGTACATGAATTGCCTTTTTTTGAAAATTAAATATTTTATCTGTTGTTTTAATTAATAATTTGAAGTTATATTTTAGTATCAGTTTTGGTACCCAAACTGAATAAAAGTAATAATTGAAAAGAATTGAAGTAGGGTCTTTTTTGCTGAGTGTTTTAAGTCTTCTCAAACAGCTATAACTTTGAGGAGGCTGTGAAAGAAAGGAAAAAGAGAAGCAGAAGGATTTTAAAGGAGTAGGGAGAAAAACAGAGTCAAGTTAGTGGTTAAAACCGGTTGCTTTTCCCTTTGTAGTTATGTTCTCTACCTAGAGTATGTTGATACCAAAATCTTTGACGTTTTGTCTGCTGCATATTGTAAGTATCTTAGTAACAGTTAGTATATTAGGAACCGGGACTACTGCTTACACCAATGATTCTCAAGCCATGGTTCTTAAATCTTCGCGTCAGAGTTACCTAGCATATTGGGTGAAAAGGCAAATCTTAGGCCCATTCCAGATTTCCTGAATCAGAAACTTGAAGGTATGACCCAGGAATCTGTATTTTTATCATTCTTTCACAATCTTTTTGCTTGTTTGTTTTTTTCAGTTTGGGTACAAATTTTTAAAATTCTGTGACAACAGGGAAGAGTGATTGTTATAACATTCCCCAACTAAAGAGAAAAATGACTGAGTAGGTGGAGAAAAGGAAACTGGTAGCACATAGAACAGGTTGGTATTTGTTGGTATTCTATTGGTGTTATTGTAGAGAAAGAAAGCAGTGTGAAGCTGGAAATAATTTCTTACTACAAATAAGATAACTTCTTCAGAAACATATTGTTAATAGTTCAAAGTAGTCAAGAGATCAATATTGTTATTAAACTCAACATGACTAATTATAATTGAGATTTATGATATTTAACAGTGATCTTTGATAATATTTTGGGTATGATACAGAGAAGGATTTTTTCCCTCATAAGTCAAAAATTAAAATACATTAATTTTAGGAAATGCTTTGAACAAATAAATGAGTTTTCTGTTTTCCCGCAAAAAGGAGAGCTTTATCGGTTGGGATTTTACAAATTACAAGGACATTTTCAGGAACAACAACAAGTTAGCAGCTAATTATTGTCCCCTCTCAAAAGTAATAGGTTAGGGCTATCACTGATAAATCATCATGTACTATGCAGACAGGTGTGAACAGCTGCTGTGATTTTCTGACTCCAGTGTTCACTCTGCAAAAGTCACTATTAGTATTACTGCTTACTGGTTCTTATAACAATTATGACATATCCAATATCATGTAATAAAAAGTTTCTTTATTCATTATCTAACTTCTTCTTTAGGAATCTAAGCCTCAATCCATCATGTGTTTCCTGATCCAAGTTACTATCCTGGCAAGTCTCTGGACTCATACCTCATTTGCCAGTTTCTTTATCCATAAATAAAAGAGGGTTGGGGGCATTCCTACCTGCTGAAAGACTACTCTGACGTCAATTAACTGCCTGAATTTCTAAATGCCTCCTCTTTCTGAAATCTCTATGGCTATGTCCCCCAAGACGTTCAATAAAACCTTATTCTTCTGTATTGGACCCTTCAATGCTTTCTGCCGGCTTCAACTACCAACTTTCCACAGATTTCTGTAGCAGTCAGCATTCTTCATAGAAACAACCAATAGGATGTGTATATGTATATAAAGAAATACAGATTTATTACAAAGAATTGGCTCCCATGATTTTGGAGGCTGGCAATTCCAGAATCTGCAGTGCGGGCCAGTAGGCTAGAGGTGAAACAGAGCCAAAGGTGCAGTTCCAGGCAGTGGGCTGAAGAAGTCCCCCTGCTTGTTCTATTTAGTCCTTCAATTGATTGAATGAGGCCCACCCACATTCTGGAGGAAAATCTTCTGTTTAAATGTTAATCTTATGCAAAAACACCCTCAATGTTGACACATAAAATTAACCATCCCATTGTCCCATGCCCTGTGCCCCAGCCACCTTATTCTGCCCATGTAACTGGATCTTATCCCCCAGTCACATCTATCTCACATTCAAGGAAGGTTGAAGAACAGCTCCTAACTACTCCCAGTCTAACCTTTCTGCTCTGGGAAACCAATTATGCCGAATTATGTGACATTTGAATGATGGTAAATGATTAGTTTTTCTGCATTAATGAAAAAGTGGCATAAGTGGCATTACAAAAGATGAAGTTTGATGTATATGTGTACGTGTGTGTGTGTGTAAACCCTTTTTTATTTATTTAAAATATACAACTCTCTGAATCTGATTTAGCAAAAGAATAAAGCCCAATTTTTCTAGAAGCATACAGAAGGGAGAAATTTAGTCTGGCTTTGGGATATGGAGTAAATGATAGAATGACTGGGTAAACTGGTGGTGCCTAACCAAAGGAGACTTTTTTCCCTAGTTGACATTTGGTAACGTCTGGATACATTTTTGATAGTCACAACAGGGGGTTACTACTTAAGAATGCATAGATAGCTGCCCACGGTGACAAATTATCTCAATTAGCCAGGCGTAGTGGTGTGCATTTGTAGTCCCAGTTAACTCAAGAAGCTGAGGCAGGAAGATCACTTGAGCTCAGAAGTTCAAGGCTGCAGTGAGCTACAATCATGCCACTGCATTCCAGTGTGGGTGACAGAGTCAGCTCCTGTCTCTAAAAATACATAAACAAACAAACAAAAAATCAAATCACTGCCCTCTCCAAATGTCAACAGTGCAGAGGTTAAAAAACCTGGAGGGAAAAGGATAATATTTGAGCTGGGCCTTTAAGAATATTCCAGTAAAGGATGGGTGCGGTGGCTCACACCTGTAATCCCTGCACTTTAGGAGGCCGAGGCGGGCTGATCACAAGGTCAAGAGATGGCGACCATCCTGGACAACACAGTGAAACCCCGTCTCTACTAAAAATACAAAAGTTAGCTGGGCATGGTGGTGCGCCTCTACTCGGGAGGCTGAGGCAGGAGAATTATTTGAACCCAGGAGTCAAAGTTTGCAGTGAGCCGAGATCGCGCCAATGCACTTCAGCCTGACAACAGAGAGAGACTCCGTCTCACAAATAATAATAATAATAATAATAATATTAAAGTCAAAAGTGTCAAGGAAGAGTCAAACTTCGTAAAATATGTGAAAAGATTTATTCTGAGCCAAATATGAGTGACCGTGGCCCATGACACAGTCCTCAGGAGGTCTTAAGAACATGTTCCCAAGGTGGTTAGGGTGCAGCTTGGTTTCATACATTTTAGGGAGGCATGAGACACCAATCAAATACATTTAAGAAATACATTGGTTGGCCGGGCCCGGTGGCTCAGCTTGTGGTCCCAGCATTTTGGGAGACCGAAGCGGGTGGATCACGAGGTCAGATCGAGACCATCCTGGCTAATACGGTGAAACCCCATTTCTACTAAAAATGCAAAAAATTAGCCGGGCGTGGTGGCGGGCGCCTGCAGTCCCAGCTACTCAGGAGACTGAGGCAGGAGAATGGTGTGAACCTGGGAGGCAGAGCTTGCAGTGAGCCGAGATTACACCACTGCATTCAAGCCTGAGCGATAGAGCGAAACTCTGTTTCAAAAAAAAGAAAAAAAGAAATACATTGGTTTGGTCCAGAAAGGCAGGACAACTCCAAGCAGTGGAGGGGCTTCCAGGTCATAGGCAAATTTAAACATTTCTGGGTGACGACTGGTTGAGTTTATCTGAAGACCTGGAATGATAGAAGACTTGGGAAATGTTCAGGTAAAGATAAAAGATTGTGGAGACCAAGGTTTTTTGGATGTCTTATAGTGGCTGTCCTTAGAGACAATAGATGACAAATGCTTTCTATTCAGATCTTTAAAAGGTGCTAGACTTCTAGTTAATCTCTTTAGGAGTGGGAGGACCTAGAAGAAAAAGATCTCTGTGTTAATAGAGATTTTTCACAGAGACAAATTTTCTCCCACAAAAGGACAACTTTGCAGGGCCATTTCAACATATGGGCAAAGAAACATGTTTTGGGGTAAAATATCTTTATTTTCTTCCTTGTCTCCTATGTTATGACAGAGTCAGGTTGGAAAGTAAGTCACGATACATGGGGTTACATAAAACCCATCTGATGGTAATTTATGACTTGTAGGACATAACTCCTCAAACCTCTTAGGAATTTGGGCAAGATTAAAAAAAAAATGGCCAGGTGCGGTGGCTCACGACTGTAATTTCAGCACTTTCGGAGGCCAAGGCGGGTGGATCATGAGGTCAGGAGATCAAGACCATCCTGTCTAACACGGTGAAACCCTGTCTCTACTAAAAACACAAAAAAATTTGCCGGGTGTTGCGGCGGGCACCTGTAGTCCCAGCTACTCGGGAGGCTGAGGCAGGAGAATGGCGTGAACCCGGGAGAGGGAGCTTGCAGTGAGCCGAGATCGCGCCACTGCACTCCAGCCTGGGTGACAGAGTGAGACTCTGTCTCAAAAAAAAAAAATAAATAAATAAAAATAAATAAATAAGAATTTAGTCCTCAAACAAAATGCCATAAACAGACGAAGGGATAACAAAGTATAGAGATAATTTAGGTAACTATGGTCAAATTTATAAGTGGAGAGGAAATGGAATATGGTAAGTTCAGAAAGGTGGGTTGTTAGGGTTTAGAGCAGTGCTTCTGAAACTTTAGCATGTATGAATCACCTGAAGATGTGTTAAAACACAGATCAGTGGGCTCCACTCTCTAATATTTTTATTTGGTAGGCCTGGAATGAGGTATAAGAATTTGCATTTCTAACAATTCCCCAAGTGTTGCTGACACCACTGGTCTGTGAAGTACATTTTTAGAGTCAGAGATGCCTGAAGTGATGTTAGGAATTCCATTTCTAGACAAGAAGGCCATTAATCAAAAGAATAATTTAGGAACTTTACTCAAATGGCAACATATTGGACACATCGTCTTAGGGAGAAAATTAGTACAGAGAAACAAACGGACTGAAGGCCATGCCCTGAATGACGGAACCGCTGGAATCCCCTGCATTGATGACTGGGGAAGTCTGGAAGACCTGGGGCAATGTGCCCATATACATAATTCTTTCTGGACCTCAGCTGTGTAATTATGGTTTGCCTGGAGTTTAGCCTTAGCTAGTTATGCACGATCTTTGATTCTTTGTAATGAATCTCCTGGGATAAACCCTAAGCTGACAGCCTTCAGACAGGCTGCCTGGGCTGCACTTAATGAGTGGGATTGAGGTCATGAGAGCTAGGTGGCAGGACAAAGAGAAGCTCCCTCAGATAGCCAAATCACTTGAAATTGTATTTTTTTTTTCTGGGTCAACTAAAGAGCAGGAGATATTGCCTCCACTCCTGCCTCATCCCATTTCCAAATTATGCTTAAGGGGCTTGGATAAATCCATACATCAGAAAGCCTTTGTGCAATAATGCAATTTTGCAATAACATGAGATTGGAAGGACCTGTCAGAAAAGCTATTTTTAAATCACACATGGTATCTAGGAATTCTAGTAATCAGAAGGACTCAGTTTGAACTGATTAGACTACTTTTCTAAACCGAAATTTATCTTCCTGGCTGAAAAGTATTACTTGTTTATCTATGATGCTTGATACTACCAGCCCTAGGGCTCAGGAGGCAAAAAAAAAAAAAAAAAAAAAAAAAAATGTTCCTTCTAGGTAACTCATCTGACCCTCCTGAGGATAAGATGCCCTTATCAACAAGCTGAAGTCTTGCAAATGCACAAGCTGGAGGCTACTTCCTCCACAGAAGAACTCTTCTGCCTCGGGGCTTCTAAACACAAACAGGAACTGGAAAAAAAGAAAAAGAAAGAAAAAAGAGAGAAACGGAAAGTACCTTACACATTTTTGTTTCATTTTTTCCTTTCCAAACTTTCCATCCTCTTTTCAACAAAGGAACTGCATCTGGCTGTGTCGCCCAGGCTGGAGTGCAGTGGCATCATCTTGGCTCACTGCAACCACCGCCTCCCGGGTTCAAGCGATTCTCCTGCCTCAGCCTCCCAACTAACTGGGATTACAGGCGCCTGCCACCACGCCCAACTAATTTTTGTATTTTTAGTAGAGTTGGGGTTTCACCATATTGGCCAGGCTGGTCTCAAACTCCTGATCTTTGATCTACCCGCCTCGGCCTCCCAAAGTGCTGGGATTACAGGCCTGAGCCACTGCGCGCAGCCGGAACTGCATACTCTTAACTGACGGTGAGACCAGCGTCTTCTGACCACAATGCTGCCTCACTCTAATCATGTTTTGTTTTTTTTTTTTTCCATTCAGAAATCCTATGATCTATAACCCTTCTCTGACATGTGCTTTTCGCCTCACCCCAAGCTGCTAGGACGGATTCATTTCTTTATACTCTGACAGCTACTGTAGATACATTAATAAATAGAATACTAACTTGATTTTTCTATAAAATACACATATTATTTTAAAGTCCTTACTTGGGACTTTAAGCGGGAAAGAAATGAAGGAATAAAGAGAAGAAAGAAGGAAGGAAAGAGAGAAGGAAGAAAGCAAGGCAGGCATGCAGGAAGACAACTATAATTAACACTTTAATTGTATGTAACATAGCAAGATAGTGATTTGTCCAAAACTCTGCAGTGGTTCTGGAACTTTTCTGTGTGTAATAACACCTCGGATACTTGGTTTGGCTTCTACTTTTGGGGACCCAACCCTAGAGATTCTGACTCAGTAGGTCTGAAATAGGTCTCCAAGGTCAACATTTACATTTTCGCCAGGTATTTCTATGTTGCTAGGCAAGGGAAACTATGCCTTGAGATTGTCCTTAAAGAACGCTGTCAGGGTAAACAGCCTGTGCCTTTTGTCAAGTTTTTTGCCAGACGAGAGGAGGGAGAAATGATAAACAGCAGCTGCTTAGATTTGAAAGTCTGGGGAAATAAACACAGGTGGTAGGAGATTTACCAACCTTCTCCTGAGGTTCCTAGCACCAATATGCCCATCTGCTGTGGGCTTCCCTCACCCAGTCAGGCACTTTCTCAGTCCCCAGCTGTTAGACTGCTTTCTCAGACTCCTCCTCACTTCCTTATGCAAAAGTCTTTTGTTATATGGACTGAATTTTATTCCCTCAAAACTCATATGTTGAAGTCCTACTTCAATGTGACTGTATTTGAGATACAGTAAGCAAGTAATAAAGGTTAAGTGAGTTCACAAAGGTGGGGAGTTGATCCCATAGGACTGGCATCTTTATAAGAAGAGGAAGAGATGCTCCTGGGGAGCACACAGGAAAGGCTATGTGAGGACACACAGCAAGATGGCGGCCGTCTGCAACCCAAGGAGAAGGCCCCACCGGAAACCAACCCTGCTGGCACCCTGATCTTGGACTTCTAGCCTCCAGCACTCTGAGAAAATAATTTCCTGTTACTTAAGCCACTCAGTCTGTGGTATTTTGTTATGGTAGCTTAAGTAGATTAATACACCTTTCTTCAAAGCTTATTTAGGTATTCCTCAGCCAAGAAACCCTCCTTCTAGGCACAAAAGCCTTAACAACCACTTCATTCTCAAGTTTCAAGGGAGTTCAGGTCCCAGAAAAGCTGTGAAATTCAATTTAAAAACCCCAAGGAACTTGGGGCTGGGGACAGGGAGGTGCTCAGAGGTATTATAAATTTTCTTTTAGTCACAGCATGTACTATAAACAGGAATTTTGTGTTTTGCTTTCTAATTTCATTGCCGTTATTCCATTGTTTCCACAATGGATCTGAGGTTATGAAATGGCTAAGAATTAATCATGCAGTTCCTCTAGGTCATTGTAATGATGCCTCTACTTTGAGTCACATGAAAAGTTTTTGGATGGAAGAAAGCAGAAGAGCCATATAACTCATGTTTTAAAATACTCACTGGATGGTTATGTGAAGAATGGTCTGTAGCAGTCAAGAATGGAAGCAGAGAGGGCAGCTAGAAGGCTATTGCATTACTGATAGATGACAATGATTTAGACTAGGATGTGGATTGGTGTAGGGAATTGGTTAGGTGCTAGATATTCAGGAGTTCCCCTTTATGTTCAGGGGATATGTTCCAAAACCCTAAGTGGATGCCTGAAACCACAAATAATACTGAACCCTACACTATGGTTTTTCCTATACAGGTATATAGGTATCTAATTTATATCTATAAATTAGGCACAGTAAGACATTAACAATGACAAACAATGAAATAGAACAATTATAATCAGATGCTATAATAAAAGTTATGTGAATTTGATCTCTCTCTCTCTCTCTTTCTCAATAGCTTATTGTATGCAGTATTTTCAAACTGGGTCCACCACAGGTAACTGAAGCCATGGAAAGCAAAACTACAGATAAGAATGGACTACTGCATTTAAAAGGTAGAAACAATAATCTTTGCTAAATATTGGATGTGTTATGCCAGATAGATAGGAGGAATAAAGATATTAGGAATTTGGTGAATTTAGTAAGCCTATTTATTAGCTAATTTAATAAATGACTGGAAGTATCTATCTGTCTATAACAGTTTACAAACCAAAACATTAATAGTGGTCATCTCTAATGATATAACATAGGAAACAGTCATATGCTGTACTTTGCTTTTTTCTAAAAAAAATGTATCACAAATAATTTTTAAATGTTGTAGATACATGAAAAATATTGTCTGGTTGGGTCGGGCGTGGTGACTCACGCCTGTAATCCCAGTACTTTGCTAGGCTGAGGTGGGTGGATCACCTGAGGTCAAGAGTTCGAGATCAGCCTGACCAATATGGAGAAACCCTGTCTCTACTATAACTATAAAACTTAGCTGGGCATATTGGCACATGCCTGTAATCCCAGTTACTCCAGAGGCT
>NW_012099543.1:2393640-2397175 GCF_000951045.1 Mandrillus leucophaeus | reverse complement strand
TATTGCAAGGAGAACTTTCTGACTTATGAGACTAAAGGAACAACCTAAAGAAACTGGTTCTGTGCCTTTAATTTGAGGATGAAAGACACTAAAATAGTGCTATCTGTTCAAATGTTTTAGTGGTATTAGTTTGTAAATTCTACAGAATTTTGGCTGGTGAATGAAACAACACCATGAAAGAAGAAAAATAGGAATACAGTCTATACATCTTTTTTGAAGAAGCTTTTCTTTTCTTATGTAGTATTGCCTGCAGCAATTCTCTGGATCCTAGAGATAAGATCAAAAGCATGACTCACTTTTACTAGCAAAAGTGAATGCAGTTCACTTTGAAGTAAACTTTGAATCTTGTCTTTGTGTTTTTATAAGTAATATATATTCACACACATCAATAATACTTGTATTAATGCACACCGGGTTTGTGGTGGCTTTATTAACATTAATGCAGAAGATAAAAAGATACATGAAGAGCATATATAAAAGATAGGAGTCTTTTATATATGATATTCATGTAACAGGTTTATTTTAGATTCATATAAAGGCTTTATTCTGAATACCACACAATATTTGCAGACTTTTTTTCTCAAATCTCTATTGTGAAGCAATTAAAAAAAAAGTCTTGAATGAGAGAGGTATTCTTGTTTTAAGAACTTCTCCTAAGTTATGCTATTAGTATTAATAAAGATTTCAGAATTAAAAAAAAAAAAGCAACTATAAAAATGTCTTGCTTGCAATAGTCCTACTATGAAACAAGAAAACCGCAAGGCAACTTAAAGTCCCCTTGAATTATATTTCCCTTGAAGAAATAGAATATTAACCTTGAGAAGGTTATAGGTCAGCAAAGCAATGAATACATGATAGGAAAACTTTAAAAGTCATGATTGGGAAGTAAGGTTAGGTTAAAATTTCCAAGGAAAGTTGTTTGCTGTGGAGCTGAAGGGATTATTATCTAAACAAATGCCACATTTATATTTCTGAAAAGATCATGTAGCACAGATGCCAACATAAAATGCTAGAAAACCACATGTGGCATCAGGCTCCAAAAAAAGTAGGGAAAGAGCCAAATTTCAAAGGAGATAAGATATGTTGATGCAAAAATATTAGCAAGTATCTTCAGGGTAATATAATCTAAAGTAAGCTTTCATTTTTTATTGATAATTCTCCCAGATCCTGATCAAAGTAAGCTTTTAGAAAGAAAAATCATGTCACAACAAAATGCTTTCTTAATATATAAAATAAATAAATGAAAATATTTGTCTAAATCTTATAAATGTTTCCCTTATTTTTTTCTTAATGGTAGAAACAGAGGATGAGGAAAACAAAAAGAAAACATTGTTTGCAATAATTCATTATATGGTACTTTCAAAACTGATTTACCAAAATGACCACAGGTTGGGTTATAAAACAAATTTCAATTAACTTAAAAGGATTCAAGACATGCAAAACATATTATCTAAACACAATGGAATTAAATTAGAAACTGACAACAAAGAGATTTCTGGAAGATCCTCCAAATATTTAAAAAATAACACATTTCTAAACAACCAATGTGCAAAGAATAAACTTAAAGAGAAATTAGAAAGCATGTGTCAACTAAGGAAGAATGAAAACAGGACATATAAAAACTGTGGAAGATAGCAAAAATAATGATTAGAGAAAAGAATATATGTCAAACTCCTCATATTAGAAAATAGAAAGGTCATAAATCGATGGTCTTAGCTTCAATCTTAAAAATTTAGAAAAAGAAAAGCAAATGAAACCCAAAGTAAGCAGAAAAAAAAAAATGATCAAGATAAAATTGGAGTTCAATAAAACAGACCAACAAGAAAATGAGATCAATAGAATTTATAAATCTCTAGCCAGGCTGTTCAAGAAATAAAGAGAAAATAAATTACCAATATCAGAAATAAAAGCAGTGACATCACTACAGATTTTACAGATATTAGAATATCAGAATATATCTACAGATATTAGAATTTTATATTAGAAGAAAGAATAAAGAAATTTACAAACTAAATCAGGACAACCAATTTTAAAAGTTATATTAAATGCACAAATTATTTGAAAGATATAAACTACCAAAGCTCAGTGAAGAAGAGAGAGATAAAAACTAAATAGCCTTATATCTATTACAAAAATTTAATTTGTAGTTCCAAACATTCTCACAAGGAAACCCCCCAGATTGCTTCACTGATAAATTCTATCAAGTATTTAAGAAAGAAACAATACAAATCTTATACAAGTGTTTCCAGATACTTGAAGAGGCAATAATACTATAATACCAATTTATACATTGATTTCAGGATTATTCCAACAACAAATCCAGACAAAGACATTTTAAAAAAAAGAAAACTGCAAACCAATATTCCTAATAAACATGGATGAAAATTTTTTAGCAAAATGTTAACCAATCAAATTAAACAATATATGAAAAGGATAATAAATCATGGCCAGTTTTATTCCAGGCATGCAAGGTTAGCTTAACACTCAAAAATCAACCAACATATTTCTTAATATAAGCAAACAAAAAAAAAAGAAAAAAAACATATGGTGTCCTTAATACATGTAGAAAAAGCTTTTGTCAGAATACTATGTTCTTTCAATTAGGAAAAAAAAATCTCAACAAACTAGGTATAGAAGTAAGTTTTCTTGATTTGATAAATGGCAACTACAAAAATACTTCTAGCTAAAATAAATATCAAATTACTGGTGAAAGATTGAATCATTTCTCCCCTATGGTGAAGAATAAGAAAAGAATGACCACTCTCAACACGGTGAACGTTGTACTTAAGGGAATTAGTTGTTTAAATATGGAAAAAAAAAAATCTAGATTTTAAAGGAGGAAATAAAACTCTTGGACAAAAGATCATGTGGAATTTAATGTAGATGATATTTTTAAAAGTTACTATAACTTATAAGTAAGTTTAGCAACTGCAGGATACAAAAGCAATATTCAAAAGTCAGTTGTATGTCTATACAATAGTAAAGAACAATTAGGAACAATTTACCATTTACAGAAGCATTTAAAAACATGAAATAGTTGGGAATAAATGTAAAAAAGAAATACATGCAAGCCCTGAACATTAAAATCTACAAAACATTGCTGAAAGATATTTTAAAATATCTAAATAAATGGAGAGATACATTTGATCCATGAATCAGAAGACTTAATATTGTTAAGATGCTAGTTCTCCTCCAACTGACCTATAATTACAATAAAATCCCAATCCAAATTGCAACATGCTTTTTTTTTTTTTCAAATAGAAATTTGGCAGTGAATTTTAAAGTCTACAATGGAACTGTAAAGAACCTAGTGTAGCCAAAACAACTTTGAAATAGAAAAACAGGCTGGGAGCGGTGGCTCAAGCCTGTAATCCCAGCACTTTGGGAGGCCGACACGGGCGGATCATGAGGTCAGGAGATCGAGACCATCCCAGCTAACACAATGAAATCGCTTCTCTACTAAAAATACAAAAAGAAATTAGCCAGACATGGTGACAGGTGCCTGTAGTCCCAGCTACTCGGGAGGTTAAGGCAG
>NW_012099543.1:2383643-2393560 GCF_000951045.1 Mandrillus leucophaeus | reverse complement strand
AAAAAAAAAAAAAAAAAAAAGAAGAAGAAGAAGAAGAAATAGAAACACAACATGAGGCTGGGCACAGTGATTCATGGATGTAATCCCAGCACTTTGGGAGGGTGAGGAAGGTGGATCACTTGAGGTCAGGTGTTCAAGACCAGCCTGGTCAACATGGGAAAAACCCATCTCTAGTAAAAATATAAAAATTAGCCAGGCATGGTGGCACTCACCTGTAATTCCAGCTACTCAGGAGGCTGAAGAACAAGAGTCACTTGAACCTGGGAGGTAGAGGTTGCAGTGAGCCAAGACTGTGCCATTGCATTCCAGCCTGGGTGACAGAGTAAGACTCTGTCTCCAAAAAAAAAAAAAAAAGAAAGAAAGAAAAAAAGAAAAAACAACATGAGAGGAGTTACAGGAATTACTTCAAAAACTTTAAGACTTACCAAAAAGCTACAATAATCAAGACATGCTGGCATTGACTCAAAGATACATAGACAGATTCATGCAAAAGAAGAAAGAATCTAGAAATATATCTGTTATATATCTGATAATGGTCTGGCTCTGTGTCCCCACCCAAATCTCATGCTGAATTGTAATCTCCATAATCCCCACTTGTTGAGGGAGGGACCTGGTGGGAGGTGATTGAATCACAGGGGTGGTTCCTCCATGCTGTTCTCTTGATAATGAGTTCTCACGAGATCTAATGGTTTTATAAGTGTTTGACAGTTCCTCGTTCACACACTCTCTTCCCGGCCTCCATGTGAAGAAGGGCTTTGCTTCCCCTTTGCCTACTGCCATGACTGTAAATTTCCTGAGGCCTCCCTAGCCATGCGGAACTGTGAGTCAATGAAACCTCTTTCCTTTATAAATTACCCATTCTCAGGTATGTCTTTGTAGCACTGTGAAAACGAACTAATACAATACTCAAACATATATGGAGTACTAATTTTTGGAAAAGGTGCAAAGGCAATTCTGTGAAGAAAGGATGGTCTTTTTATCAAATAATGCTGGACCAATTTGATGTCCACATACCAAAAAATAATCATCAATCCTTAACTCTCAACATATTTACAAATTAATTCTACCATGTCATAAACCTAAATGTAAAACCTAAAATTATAAAGTATCCAAAACAAAACATAGAAGAAAAATTTGTGATGTCAGCTAAGCAAAGGTTTATTAGATATGTCACCAAAAGCATAATTCATACAAAGAAAAATAAGTTAGACTTCAACATTTAGAACTCCTTTATAAATATATTGTAGAAAATAAAAAGTCAAGACACAGAGTAGGAAAGAATATTGGTAAATCACATATCTGATAAAGGACTTGTATATAGAACTTAGCAAAAAAACAACAAACACTGCTCCCCCGCACAAAAATAGGAAAACTATTTGAACTGACTCTTTACCAAAGAATGTACATGATGGCAAATAATCACATGAAAAGATGTTCAACATAATTAGATACTAGGGAAATCAGAATTAAAATCAAAATAAGGCAGCACTTATTACATTGTCTATCACTTAAAAGATTGTCCATTCCAAGTGTTAGGAAGTAAACCAAATGGAATTCTATGCACTGCCAGTGGGAACGTAAAATGGAACAACCATTTTGCAACTAGTTTCGCACTTTTTTGAAAGTTAAACAAAAGTTCAGTTTCAGCTGCGATATGTATTGAGCTTAGAAGTCATCACTGTCACCTTTACAACAAAAGTTACACTGCCACCTTGAAATCTGAGAAGACAGAGGAGTAGATGGAGTCACAGATGAGATCTGCTTACCTGGAGGAAAAGCTGCTGAAGCCATAGACTGGTAGAGACGTATAACTTGTAATTTTGAGGACTAGCTGGAGGCTGAATGTAGACTACAAAGAGTAAGAACATTCTGGTGGTTAGAATTTTTTGTTACAGAAAACAAAAGACAAATAGGAAACAGTCTTAAAGAAGCCCCCACATTTCTATGGACTTTTCTTGCAGGGATCACGCCAGATTTTCATAGTGAAAATATGAGAAAGATCCCCTCTTGGCACCATTCAGGGGAAGGGAAGAACAGCCAGGTGAAGGGCATCCAGAGACTTCTCCGTAATAAAGACCTTCTCTTCAAGGAAAATCATGCTGCTTCACCACTGCACAACTCTGAACATTTTTCTGGCTAGGGGAAAGGAATTCCTATATACTCCAGCCCCTATCAGCTTTATGAGATAGGACTTCAAAGTAGATTGGGAATGCTGCAGCCAGGGAAGTTAGTAGGGACAGGGGAAACAAAGCTATCCTGTTGGAGTAGGGAGAAACATACTCGTGAAGGCCACATTCCTAAGACTCAAGCTCAATAAAAGACTGAGACTTAATCAGAAGATTACAGAATGTCCTCTCTCCCCTACATCCATAAGTCTGCATTGTATGACAGTGATGTACAGCTGCAAAGTTAAAAGAAACGAACTTTCTCTGAGGAGTAATGCATAAAGAAGGCCCAAATCCAAAAGGAGAGCTAAAAATAAGAGCCCTAGAAAAAGCTGAAGTCTCCAGTAGCTAGCCACAATAAACATTAAATACAGCTCAACTCCTAACCAGATTCACATAAATCCTCACTGAAAAAGCCTATTTACCTCTCTTCCTATAGCCTGATACATGTCTAGTTTTCACCAAATATTACAAGTCATGTCAAGAGACAAAAACATCAAAAAGCATAGTCTGAAGAAACAAAGCCATCAACATAATCAGATTTAGATATGATACAGTTGTTGGATTATCAGATAGGCAATTTAACATAACATAGTAAATATGTTAGTGACTCTCTTGGGAAGAGTAGTCAACTGCAAGAATAGATGCGTAATGCTAGGAGAGAGGTGAACATTATAAGAAAGGATCAAAAGAAAATGCTAGAATTCCAAAACAGTAAAAGAAAATTTAAAAATACCTTTGATGGGCTTATCAGTAGACTCAATATGGGCAAGGAAAGAATCCATGAACTCAAAGATAGGTGAGTTGAAATTTCACAGAGTGAAACGGAAAATGAGAGAAGAATGAATAAAACTAATTAAAAAGAATAGACCATCCAAGATCTGTGGGACAATATCAATTAGTGCAACATATGCATAATTAGAATACCAGAAGAAGAAAGAGAATGGTGCAGAACAATATTTAAAATAATAATGGCCAAATATTTTCCAAAATTAATTAAAGTCAATAAACCACAGACCAAAGAATCTCAGAGAACTCAAAAAAACAACAAAACCATCCAAGCATTTTATATTCAAACTACAGAAAACAAAAGACAATTAGGAAATCTTGGAAGTATGGCAGAGAAAACAAGTCATCTTAACTTTACAAAAAAAAAAAAAATTAAAAAGTAAAAATTATAACTAAGTTCTCATCAGAATCCATTAAAGCAAGAAGAGAGGAGTGAATTATTTAGAAGTTTTGAAAAAAAAAAATCTTCTTATAATTTGAAATTCAAAAAATTACCTTTCAAATGTAAAGGAGAAAAAAGATCTTCTCAGATAAATAAAATCTGAGGGAATTTATTTCCAGCTGACCTTCTCTATAGGAAATATTAAAAGAAGTTCTTGAGAAAGATGAAACATGTAGTTCTGAAACTTGGATCTACATAAAGAAAAGAAAAGTCTTACAGAAAGAGAAAAGTAAAATAAAATATTTTATTTTTCTTGTTCTTAAATGATCAACAAATAACTGTTTGTTTAAAACTATAATAGGAACAATGTATTGGGTGATTATATGAATAAGAGAAATAAATGGCAACAATATCACAAGATCAGAAAGGAAGAATTGAAAATACTCTGTTATAAGGTACCTGCATTACATGTGGAACCATAGAGTGATATTTGAAGATAGACTTAAATTTTCTAGAAATGTATATTGTAAACTCTTGGGCAATTACAATTTTTTGAATAAAATATAAATAATATGGTGAGATGAGATATAAAAGAATCAAGTAAAATGTTAATTTGGCCAGGTGCGGTTGCTCACGCCTGTAATCTCAGCACTTTGGGAGGCCGAGGTAGCAGATCACCTGAGGTCAGGAGATCGAGACCAGCCTGTCCAATAGGGAGAAACCCCGTCTTTAGTAAAGATACAAAAATTTGCCTGGTGTGATGGTTGGCACCTGTAATCCCAGTTACTTGGGAGTCTGAGCCAGGAGAATTGCTTGAATCCAGGAGGCAGAGGTTGCAGTGAGCTGAGATCATGCCACTGCACTCCAGCCTGGGCAACAGGGCAAGACTCTATCTCAAAAAAAAAAAAAAAGAAAAGAAAAAAAGAAAAAAGAAAAGAAAAAAATAGCTATATTAATTTTAGACAAAGCAGGCTTTAGAACAAGGACAATCATCAGGAATAATGAAAGGTATTTATTACATGATGATCAATGCATCAATTACATGACGCAAAAACTGGCAAATCCCAGTTAATGGACAGTCTGCGAAATACCTGACCATTATGTCTCAAAACTATCAAAGTGATGAAAAATAATGAAAGTCTGAGAAACTGTCATAGCCAAGAGGAGCCTAAGGAGGCATGATGACTAAATATAATGTGGTATCACGCATGGGATCCTGGAAGAGAAAAAAGGCCATAAGTAAAAATTAAGAAAATCTGAATGGAGGGTTTACTTAATAATATTATATAAATATTGGTTCATGAGTTGTGTATTATATTAATGTAAGATGTTAATGATAAGGAAAGCCAGATATGGACTATATATCAGCTTTCTGTACTGCCTTCACAATTTTTCTGTACATTTAGAACTCTTCTAAAACAAAACGTTTATTTAAGAGAATGTTAAGCATATACCTGCTATATGATCCAGCCATTCCACTCCCGGTTATTTTCCAAAAAGAAATGAAAGCATGTGTCTATAGAAAGACGTGTATGCAAATGTCATACCAGGTATATTTGTAATAGCTCCAAAGTGGGAACAATACAAGTGCTCATCAGCAAGTAAATGGATAAATAAATTGTGGTATACTTATGTACATGCAATGGAATATTTCTCAGGGAAAAAAGGAATGAACTATTGCTTCAGGCAGCATATATAAATCTTAAAATAATTCTGCTGACTGGAAGAAGCCATGCAAAAAGAATCATACAGCATGATTCCATTTACTTAGAATATTAGGAAATACAAATTAACTGTAGTGTCAGAAAGCAGACCTAAGTTTGCCTGAGGATAGGGATGGGGCAGTGAAAGCGAGGGATTCTGAAGGGACTTGATAAAAGCTTTGGGGTGATGGATATGATCGTTGTCACAGTTGTGTTGGTTTCACAAGCGTATGCATATGTCAAATGTTATCAAATTCTACACTTTAAATATGGATAGCTTATTGTTTATTTAAGTACTTCAATAAAGCTTTTAAGTTTACCTAATTATGTGATACTAATTTTAATAACAAGTTTAAATTGAAATGGAAATTTATAATAAAGGATGATAATGTGTCACGGTAAAGAAATAATGTTAGTAGGTTGGTTCCACTTAGATGCCTTTGGAAAAATTCATCCTGATCAAGAGCACACCTCAGTATGTTAATATTTGGGGTTTTGTTTGTTTATTACTTGTTTGTATACATTATTTGGTGATTTAAATGTCTGAAGAAAACTTGATGCTTTCTTAAAAACAGAAATGTTCATGTAGTTTACTGAAAAATTATTTTTCCGGAATTAGGATTGTCATTACTAATGCCTTAACAGAGTCAAAAATTTCCTTTCACTCCACAAGCATGTTTAAATGAACAGAAATTTACATATAAAAAGTGTCTCTCTTTTAAAAGTATTAACTGAAATAGAAGTTCTGAAGCAATTTTATTTTAATGGAAGTGCTCAAGATTTAATGCCAAGCCTTCATGCAAAGTCAGGCAGAGAGCTGAGAACTCTCTGTTGAAAAGAAATACAGAATATTAAGGCTATTTCACTATCTTTCCCTAGAACATTAGCCTAATGTAGCCCTGCTGCAATTCTGGATGGAGAATGGAAACAGTATATTATGGAGGAATGCCTTGCATTAAATTAATTACTATTCTTACTTTAAAAATCAGTCTCCTTACATAAAAAAGGTGAAAGAGTAAGATAAATGCTAAACTCATACCATAATTACTATGGAGGACTTATGACAAAAAATATAATAAAGCATTTTGTAAGAGGAAACAGAAAGAGAGAAAAGATAATTACAAACTTTATGGTTCCAGAAATCTGAATGATGAAGCAAAAAAAGGAAATAATAAGCAAATAGAAAACCAGATTCTAATCCTGAGACACAACGTATCCAAATACTACTCTCTCTAGAACTTGAAGGGATAACACTCATTCCTAGAATAGTAATGAAAGTTTTCTTTGTTAAATAGGAAAGGAATTGCTGCTGACAGAGGGAAGGGACCTTACCTTCTGGAAAAATAAGCTTTTAATTTGGCTAAAATCCACGTCTGATAAATTCTCAAAGCACCTTGTGGGTAATTTTGTTCTTCACAAGATGGATGTGTTGAGTGACAAAAGGAACTCTAGACCTAATTCAGATCAATCATGAGGAACTGTTCCATCTCCGACAGAAATAGAAACCACAGGCAAATATAAAGTTGTTCACTTAAAAATAAGAGGAATACTGGGCATAGAATAGGTGCCTACTTTAGGAAAGCACTTTTCCAAAAGTTAGGGACAGATGTCCATGCCTGATTCAAGGAGAAAAGTTAATGCCAACCAATAAAATTATGACTATTAACTGCAAATATCTTTTTATGAGAGAAAAGAGAAGAGAAAGATAAAGACAGCATGATAAATTGCAATGTCTGTAAACATACACAAGATGGGTGCAGGACCTGAATGAGCAAGACAAAGCCTCTAAGAAAAATACAAGACAGTGCCAAGAATAAGCTGCAACTAGTGAGAAATATTAAGGATGACAAAGGACTTTTCTTAAATACTTGCTTAGTGCAAGAAGAATAAGAAAACACAGATCTGTCACTTAAAGCAGCAATGTAAAACCCTGTATCTCTTCCTTTATCTTTGCTGTATAAACTACACTTTACTGAGTTGATCTCCATGTGTCAGGCATCAAACTAAGTACTTTTAGGCAGATTATTTCATTCGATCTAAAAAAAGAAAAAAAAAAACCCACTATGATATGGATATTGTTATCATTCCTTTTCTCACAAATGGGGATATTGAAATTAATAGAGGTTGTATCACAGTCACACAGTTAGAAAGCATCAGAGCCAGGGTTTGAACTCAAGTAGCCTAACTATAGAACTTATATATTTAATCACTATACAGTATTTCACTATCTGTTCCATCAAAAGAAATCATTTTTCAAAGTGGAAATGATGGAACATACATGAGAATAAGAATATTAAAGTCCAAGATACCTGCAAAGCATCTAGACACTCTAAATTTAGACTTCTAGCTCCTTGGTCAAGATTAATTACCTTTCAGGAAATTAAAAGTACATACCAATGAGATCACTAGACCTCTTGCAATGATCTATGAAGAATAATGGAACAGCCATCTGGTATCTAATGGCTAGAGTCAGAAAAATGATTTCTCAATATATTTCCAGAATAATGGGAAATTTGGTTTTGCATTAACAATAGCATACATATGTTATATTCGTTCTAGGAAAAATTATAGATGGTCTATTTAAAAAGTTAAGAAAGTAATTGGTCAGTAAAGATCAAAACGTGTTCATTAAGACTGAGAAATGGCAAATGAAAATAGTTATATGTTAAAACTAAAAAGATAGTAAAAATAAATTCTAATGCTAAAAAGAAAAAAAAAAACACCTCTTTTTGATAAAAGGAAAACAATACCAGTATTTATAGAAGGTAGGGTAGACCTTGGGCCAAATCGTATACTCCAGGTCATTTTTAAGTGATTGTGAAAGTTTATGAAAAGAGTTTACTGGTTGATCAATCTCAATCAGAAGAGTTTTTAATAACTTGATTCAGTAATTTCATTTCAATCCTTTCTGGATCAAAATTTTTATCTACAAAGATATAAAAGACCTATTTAACTTAATTAAGGGTGATTAAAGAGAAAAAGAAAACAAATGCATAGTTTTCCAAGAAGGATTTCCATACTTTTTCAACCGGATAAAGTGATGGACTAAATCTAATCAGATAAAATATAATAAAGATTATTTAAAAAATATATATATATTTTTATATTTGTGTATATAAAGTGCGTGTATATATATACACACACACACTTTAGCTAAACAAACCAGCAAAAGGCTGCACTGTTACAGGATGAAGGGAATGTGGTATCCCTGGGGAGTGCACAAAAATGTCATAGGATTTGTGTCACCATGAATTCAACATGAGTCAGTAGAATGCTCTGCACTGGACATGCCATAAGGAAGTGCTGCTTTCAACCCTGGCCTTCAACATGTTAAAAAGCATCAGAGGAGGTTGACTGGGACAAGCTAGGTCAGGAAGAAAAGCACATGAGGAAACTTGAAAAGGAAAAACACTGAGGCTACTTTGCCTTGAGACAAGTGTATGCTCGTGAGTTATAAAGTTCTTGAGTCCAAGTAACAGAAACTCCAACTCAGATTGGTGTGAACTATAAGAAATTGTATTTTTTTAATGGGAGGCTCAGAATTAAAGTAGCCTTCCGATGATAATGATGGATAAAAGCATTAAACCCAGAGAAGACAACCAATAGTCTTCCTATGGCTGTCTAATGAAAGAGAGATAAAACTTTATCCAAAATATTTCTATTGTAACTGCATTGGTCAGAATTGTGTCTCAGTGCAATTCCTTCCTTCATCACTTACAAAGGAATGGGGCAAGTCCTACGTTAGCCAGAACACCCTGGAACTAATAATCAGTTCAGAATAACTTTATATATTTGAGGGGTGATGTTCCATTGTCTCTCCATATATGAGAGAGACAATGCATATTTAAGCAAAATTGAGAGTTCTGTTAGAAATTTAACAAAAAAAAAAAAAAAAAAAAAAAAAAAAAAAACATTCACAATGAGAATTCTACAGAGGTCCAGTAGTGAAAACCTGATTGTAGATTTCAGTTTAGGAGTTGCCGTATAGAAATACATCCTGTGACTTGACAGGAGGGAATGCAAGACTAATGTTTGGAAGTTAAAGGTGAATATACAGAAAGGCAATAACAAACAAAATTTGCTGCATAATGAATGAGTCCCTTATTTTACACATGTTCTCTGGAGGTGGGAAAAAAACCTCCACTCTATGCCCTCCAAAAAAGTCTTCCAACCAAATCCCAGCCCACAATTCAGGTTTTGTTCTGCACAAAAGCGTAGACAATGAAGTGAATGGAGCATGATATTTTAACCATTGTCAACCTGCAAAATAATTCCAGGCTCTCTGGTCATGAGGGCCTATATCAGACAAAGGCACTCTATATTTGCCAGCTTAATCCCCACAGTATTAAGACCTACTGAGAGGGGCACCTTTCTGGAGTATGCACAAACACGTCATGTGTACTAGTTGGCCTGACAATAATTCCAATACTAGGTTTCAATGATTGAAGTTAATAACTTACTAAACTAAGTTAGAAAGAATAGAATTGCAGTTTCAAAATAATTACAACAAAATAACAACTATTGTAACACTTGTCCGTTTGCAAAGCTCTTGTCCATTTTTAAGTAGGTATTATGATTATTCTTATTTTATAGATGAGGATGCTGAGATCCAGGTTTAAATTTAACCAATTAGAAAATGGTGGATTTGGGTTTTCCAACCCATGTCTACTTGATTCCAAAAATGTGCGGTGATAATAGGAATTCTTCTTCTTCCTCTTCTTCCTCCTTTCTTCTTTTTTTTTTCCTTCTACTGAGTTCACAGGGGATTTCTTTTGTTTTTTTTTTGGGGGGGTAACAATACTAAAATATTTTTTATAGTAATCCTTAATTCCTTTTTCTTTTTTTTTTCTTTTCTTTTCTTTCTTTCTTTCTTTTTTT
>NW_012099543.1:2380488-2382968 GCF_000951045.1 Mandrillus leucophaeus | reverse complement strand
CTGGGACTACAGGTGCCCGCCATATTTTTAGTGGAGACGGGGTTTCACCACGTTAGCCAGGGTGGTCTTGAGCTCCTGACCTCGTGATCCGCCCGCCTTGGCCTCCCCAAATGCTGGAATTACATGCGTGAGCCAGCATGCCCGGCTTTATTTATTTATTTATTTATTTATTTATTTTGGAGACGGAGTCTCACTCTGGAGCCCAGGTTGGAGTGCAGCAGTACCATCCTGGCTCACTGCAATCTCCGCCTCCAGGGTTCAAGCAATTCTCCTGCCTCAGCCTCCGGAGTACCTGAGACTACAGGCACACACCACTACACCTGGCTAATTTTTGTATTTTTAGTAGAGACAAGGTTTCACCATGTTCGCCAGTCTGGTTTCAAACTCCTGACCTTAGGTGATCTGCCCACCTTGGCCTCCCAAAGTGCTGAGATTACAGGCATGAGCCACCCTGCCCAGCCAATACTTATTTCTTAAACCCATAAGATTTTTAAAAGTAAAACTCTGTCCCTCCCATAGTTTACTGCTTACTGAGGATGTTTACGCTTTTCTTTGCACCCAGAAATTATTCGAATATCACAATAATGATCTGTTTCCAGCATTTGATTTATATATATGTTCTGATTATGGATCTGTTTCCAGGAAAAAAATGGATTGGATATCAGCTCCAGGTTGATATCAACTCTGTTTTTACATTTATATAGTCCCTTACATGTTGACCCAATGTTGAAAAAATTTACATTAAGAATAACTTTATAAAGTTCATGTCAAGGATTCACTATATCCTGGATTTATTGCTAATATATGTGCTGTCACACAATGAATTTCTTCAATTTCTTTTTCTTTATTAAAATATTACACACATCTAAGTAAATCTTAGTACCTCTTTACTAAAAGTAAAGTTGAAGGGCAAAAAAGTCAGGTCTTTTTTTACACCAAAGTCTACAGGTCAAATTAATATTAAGAAATAAAAGAGAAATAATAAAAATTGCAGCATGACAGCAAAGGCTGAGAAAAATTGTATAGAGAAAGAGTAGTGTAAGAGAGACTTTTATTTAGTAACTTCATTCCTTTACATATTTTAAAATTTATTTAAACCATCAAATATTCATTTAAGTGAATAAATAAATAAGTTTTAATAAAAATTGATACAAATAATAGATAAATAAGAAGAAAAACAAAAGAAAGAAGAAAGGGAAGAATGGAGGGAGGGAAGAGAGGAAAGAGTTTGTTGAGAATATATTTTGCTTAGGTACCAAGTGATCACAGTTATCCAGGAACCGTAAAAAGCTATCATCATTTCCGGCCCCCAGAGCAAGATGGCCAAATAGGAACAGCTCCAGCCTTCAGCTCCCAGAGCGAGCGACACAGAAGATGGGTGATTTCTGCATTTTCAACTGAGGTACCAGGTTCATCACACTGGGGAGTGCTGAACAATCAGTGCTGGTCAGCTGGTGCAGCCCGACCAGTGAGAGCTGAAGCAGGGCGAGGCATCGCCTCACCTGGGAAGAGCAAGGAGGAAGGGAATCCCTTTTCCTAGCCAAGGGAAACTGAGACACACAACAACTGGAAAATTGGGTAACTCCCACCCTAATACTGTGCTTTACCAAGGGTCTTAGCAAACAGCACACCACGAGATTATATCCCACACTGGCCAGGAGGGTCCCACGCCCACGGAGCCTCCCTCATTGCTAGCACAGCAGTCTGAGATCTAACTTCAAGGTGGCAGTGAGGCTGGGGGAGGGGCGCCCGCCATTGCTGAGGCTTAAGTAGGTAAACAAAGCCTCTGGGAAACTCGAACTGGGTGGAGCCCACTGCAACTCAAGGAGGCCTGCCTGTCTCTGTAGACTCCGCCTCTGAGGACAGGGCATAGCTAAACAAAAAGCAGCAGAAACCTCTGCAGATGTTAATGAACCTGTCTGACAGCTTTGAAGAGAGCAGTGGATCTCCCAGCACAGAGGTCAAGATCTGAGAACGGACAAACCGCCTGCTGAAGTGGGTCCCTGACCCCTGAGTAGCCTAACTGGGAGACATCCCCCACTAGGTGCAGACCGACACCTCACACCTCACACAGCAGGGTACACCCCAGAGACGAAGCTTCCAGAGCAACAATCAGACAGCAGCACTTGCTGTTCAGCAATATCTATCTTCTGCAGCCTCCATTGCTGATTCCCAGGCAAACAGGGTCTGGAGTGTACCTCAAGCAATCTCCAACAGACCTACAGCTGAGGGTCCTGACTGTTAGAAGGAAACTAACAAACAGAAAGGACACCCACACCAAAACCCCATCAGTACGTCACCAGCATCAAAGACCAAAGGCAAATAAAAACACAAAGATGGGGAAAAAGCAGCGCGGAAAAGCCGGAAATTCAAAAAATCAGAGTGCATCTCCCCCTCCAAAGGAAAGCAGCTCATCGCCAGCAACGGATCAAAGCTAGACGGAGAATGACTTTAATGAGTTGAGAGAAGAAGGCTTCAGT
>NW_012099543.1:2328764-2372254 GCF_000951045.1 Mandrillus leucophaeus | reverse complement strand
TATTTTTAGTAGAGACGAGGTTTCACCGTATTCTCCAGGATGTATGATTGTTACGAGATATACACTAACAGTGCCTTGACAACATCTACTATGTATTCATCTACAAAATCAGGATACGTCAACAGGATTTCACAATTACTTAACAGAGCAGGATAGTAATACCATATTCTCCCTATACATGTGGAAACATAATAAAATCTGAAAGTTCTTTAATATCAAGGATCCAGATTCTACAAATAATTCCATGAACAATTACGCAAACTGAAAATTGTGTAATATTTTGTAAAAATAAGGAAGCTGTCTGAACAAGAACCTGTTTTATTCCTGTCAGAGGCTGTACGGCATGTTTAAGATATACCTACAGAAGGAGTTCAATTTAGTTTATAAAGGCCTACTGTTTCATTTCTCGAGATGCCAGACCTCCAAGAGAGCAAAGATTAATAACATATACTTCTGGCTCTTGGGAAAGTCTCAGTCCACTGGAGGAGACAGATATGTAAACATCTAATGTCGATGCAGAGAGCAGTGGCGGTCCCCGCACAGCACACATACCTGTCTAAAACCAGTCAAAGAAAGAAGGAATCCGTATTTCAATGAGCCTCCTTCAATGATGATTCCAGACTTCTTAAATATCTGTCCCCAAGAAATTGCCTTATACTTAGGCCACTTAATTAGAAATACCTAAGCAGAACACAATCATTTTATTACATGGAGCCTGAAACTGTGCTCTTCACCTCTTCATTGCAGACTATGGTCTATTCCTTATTTCAGCCTTCTGTTGACCCAGGCCTAACTCCTTAAAAACATTCCATGTACAGGCCAGGCGTGGTGGCTCACGCCCTGTAATCCCAGCATTTTGGTAGGTCGAGGCGGGTGGATGACCTAAGGTTGGGAGTTCGAGATCAGTCTGAACAATATGGAGAAACCATGTCTCTACTAAAAATAACAAAATTAGCCAGGCGTGGTGGCACTTGCCTGTAATCCCAGCTACTTGGGAGGCTGAGGCAGGAGAATCACTTGAACCTGGAAGGCGGAGGCTGTGGTGAGCCGAGATCAAGCCATTGCATCCCATCCTGGGCAACAAGAACAAAAGTCTCTCTCAAAAAAAAAAAAAAAAAAAATTCCGTGTATAATCCTCCGTGTCTTTCACCTTCTGTAGACTGATGTAAAATAAAGAAATACATAAATAAAATAAAACAAATCATAGACACACTGGAGAAAAATAGAATACATTTGTTTTGAATCTAATGAACTTCATGTCATTAGATAAAAGAACAATCTTATCCAAGTTGTAGCAACAAAAGTTGACAGGTAGAGAAATTGTTTATTGTTTATCTGAAGGGAACTGCAAAAAGTTGCATTTGCACTGAGTAGTTGCCTTCAGGTTTAAAGCCTGAATTGTCAACTCTTACTTAAGATTACTGGTGAGTGGTCAGAATAGTTAAGGAATTTAAAAGCAATTTTTCTCATTTCCTTTCTTAGTTCCATGAGGAATGGAAAAATACAAATTTAACTGCCTTCAGAATCACCTTATAATTTGAGTTTTTGTGACCACAAGGCATTCTTTGCAATAAACTAAAATGACATGAAGGAGAATAGTTTCTGGTAATTGATGATTTTGTCAGGAATTTTAGGTTGTATTTCTAATTCTGCCACAGGGTCATCAGATTCCATTATGCTGGGCAAGTTACAGTTTGTCAGGCAGTTTTGTGGGGTGGCGTACTAATATTCTTTTAAAATACATTTTTAATATGACAGGGGAACTCCTGTGGACCCAGAATATGTTTTTGTGCCCTGTATTTTATCTTTATAGTTGCTCTCTTTCACCTTTTCTGATTCTTCTAGCTGTCTCTGTCCCAGATGCTGCCCATCTGGCTGCTGTGCGCAAAGAATTAAAGAGGTTTGGAAAAATTCCCTGGCAGAGGGGCACTTAGTTTCTGTCATCTAGGATGGAAATATAATTACCATGTTAAAATAAATATATCCCTTCTAAAATATCAAAATGTTTTCAGGCTTTACTAATTATTTTAGGTATTACAAATGATGGTGGTTCTTCTCTCAAGGGAGTTATCATTTCCTACCTTCTGTAAGAGATAGATACAGTCCATCTTAGGGCTTAAATATTTCAAATCATATGTATAGAGGAAACGGCTTTGGGAGTTTTAAACATAAATCTAAAGTACTTAAAAAATAAGCTTGCAACGGAACAGTAGCAGACCCTGCCTTTGTCGAGGACAGGGCTACGCAGCTTCCTTTCCTTAACTGTTCATTAGGCGGCCAAGACTGCAACTTTCATTGACTTGTTAATTAGTTGAGGCTTAAATATTTAATTTTAATGATTTACTGCTTTTTTGGCAATAACATTTTACTTTATCATTACTCATATACTACAGCACAATTTCCTCTGAAAAGATCTGTAAAAGTAATTAAAGACAAGTACATATTTTTCATAACTTTACTAAGTGGTGGGAGATCTCATAAGCAGAGGAAATTGATGAATTGAAGAAGCAAAACAGATGGTAGAGCTGCATACATGTGCCAACACACTCCAGCCTGCAGTCTGTTCCAGATTTTGCTAAGGCCAGAAACACAGTGAAAGTAATACCAGGAGCTCCATCCAGCAGAAAAGGCTCATAGTCCCCTTGGGTCCTTAAAAGCAAGCTTCCTGGCTCCAACACAAATAGCCCTATGTGAAGCAGTATTCCACGGAAGTGTTGTGTTTTCTGACCTTCTGGAAGTTTGTATGTTAAAGCATATGGTCCTTTTCAAGGGGAGAAAATAAAAGTCCTCTGTAAATAGCCATAAAGGCCAAAACAATGGATATACAGAGACAAAATGGTTCTCTTTTTTCTTATTTGTAGCTATCAATGTTTTCCCTATTTGTAATTAAGAAGTGATTTCCTTTTAAAAAAATTAATAGATAGTGGATGCTCTGTTAATCTCTCAGAGTCACAGACGATTAAAATGAGAGTTCTGCTCATAGATTCTTCACCACTTCAGTCAGCTAAGAAAAGCTTTGAAAGAACACTATTAGGACAGTAAGAATGACGGTAAAGTGTCTTGAAAAAAACAAGGTAAATCAAGGTAGTTTTCTTTTGGCTTCTGGATGTTCTTTCAGTTGCCAAGATGGTGGCAAATTAATAATTGAACAACAAAGGTATCCCCAGCTCCTAACCAAGGTCATTTTTTATTAGTGTTCCAATTAGTGTCCTGTGAGTAAAGGACACTTAAGTCATCAACAAAATGAATGTGGAACAAAGGTCAGGTGATAGTGGATTTTAATATGTAAACTGTTGCTGAATATTAGTTGTAACAGCAAATATTTAGAAAGAAACTAAATATTCAACACTATGAGATTGGTAAAATAAAGCATGTTATTTTACACCGTGCACTATTTTTAGGCAGTCAAGAGAGTTATTTTATGGGAATAGTAAATAAAATGGGTGTCTCTGTCTATTTTGTGCTGCTATAGCAGAATACTTGGGACTGGGTAATGTATAAAGAACATAAATTAATTTTCTTACAGTTCTAGATATTGAGAAGTCCAAGATCAAGGCACTGGCATCGATAAGAGCCTTCTTGCTGGGTCCTGAAGAGGGGAGGAACACCATGTCCTCGCATGTCAGAAAGTGGAAGAGCAAAAAGAGAGAGAGAAAGAGAGAAAAGAGAGAGAGCAAAATCCCTCCATCAAGCCCTTTACAATGGCATTAGTCCATTCATGAGAGCAGAGTGCTCATGTTCTAAACATCTCCCATTAGACCTCACCTTGCAACACTGTTGCATTGGCGATGGATTTTCAACATGACTTTTGAAGGGGACAAAAGCATTCAAACCACAGCAATTAGAAAATGCATGTGATATATGTTAAGTGACAAAAAGCTAAATGAATTTAGTGTAAACTGTTCTACTGTTTGTCTATCTTCCTAAGAACAATTGATTCCAATAATGATTTTAGATAACCACATCTTGAAGTGGATCTTATTTTGAGGCTTGAAACAACAAAGCTGAGGGAGTGAATTAAGGGCAAAAATCTACTTTTAATTTAAGAGTTTATATGAGTGACTGGAGCACAGAGGGCATTTATAAGGCTACTTACTAGGGAAGAGGGGATCGAGTCACCACTGCTTTGGTCAAATGGTACTTCAGTCAACCAAAGCTTCATGAGTTCATGGAACAAATCAAGTAATTGGGGATCCAGCAGAAGTAAAACATGACAATCTAAAAGGATAATGGACCCACTGCCCATCACTGACTATACATTGTAGATAACCAGTCCATGGATGTGTCCCTGCATTGGAACCCAAGATCAAGATTTGGACATGGATGATGTACGCTTATATAAATCTTTTTACTTGTTTGTCTACACTGTCTTAGTAAAATCAGTCTTTTTTTTTTTTCTACATTCCTTGTGGAAAGTATACTTCATTTCATCAAAATAATAAGTAGGCTAGGGATATTTTGGATAAATTAGTCCTTAAAATTATCAATTTAACCCAGAAAACACTTCATAACCTGATATGCTTTGGCTGTGTTCCCACCCAAATCTCATCTTGAATTGTAGCTCCCAGAATTCCCATGTGTTGTGTGAGGGGCCCGGTGGAAGGTAATTGAATCGTGGGGATGGGTCTTTCCTGTGTTGTTCTTGTGGTAATGAGTAAGTCTCATGAAATCTGATCGTTTTTAAAGGGGAGTTCCCCTGCACACACTCTCTTGCTTGACGCCATGTGAGACATGACTTTGCTCCTCCTGTCTTCCACCATGATTGTGAAGCCTCCCCAGTCATGTAGAACTGTGAGTTCATTAAACCCCTTTCCTTTATAAATTACCCAGTCTCAGGTATGTCTTTATTAGCAGAGTGAGAATGAATTTCTACTCTCATACAATTTTTAAATTACCTACTTAACATGCTCCTTAGAAAAATAAAAAACAATTATTAGGATAAACAAGAATATAAAAAATGTGAGAGAGAATATACATAGTACCAAAGATAGACTTCATTCATTTTTAAATTAGTCATCTCTGGCCACCTCATTCCACCAAATCCCAGAGAGTATTTTCTTCCTGTTTCAGAAAAGTGGACCTAAGAGAGATCAGAGTCTCATCCAAGGGACTCACTGCCCTGCCCTGGAATCCAGAAGAGGAGAGTTAAGTAGATGGACTCATGCTTTGTAGTTCAGGATCAAACTGAGCAATAGCCTGTCTGTAAGCTCACACTTTCTCTTAATCAGAAACTCTTCTTATTAATACTCCATAAGGTATCAAGAATTTATTATAAGTTACTGTGTAATATAAATTACTTTGTTCATATAATCAGATCACTACCAAGCATAAACATGTATAAAAAGGAGTCTTCACTGGGGACAGGTTAGAGCAAGAAAAAAATTAGATAAAAAAATGAAGAGACCTGAGACATTTCCAGGAAGGGCAGATCTATTCTATGTGAATCATGTGAGGATTTTGAATCTCTATAGGCAACCAGAAGACTCTGACAACCTGAGGGCTGGAAGATAGGCATAGAGTGAGAAAAGGAAAGGAAACAAACCACATTTTACTTATTTTTTTCTGAGAGCCACGGTCAGTTTTCTGCTGAACATAATCTTTAATCTTTGACAAGCAATTAATACCAGGTGTCAAGTAACCACATTTATTAAAAATCTGATCACAATGAGAAGTCCCAGCAAGCAGAGCCTAGACTTGATTCGTCTTTTTAAGTCATGGCATATAGTACTAAGATAAAGTTGAATATAAACAAAGATGAATAAGATGGTGACTTCCTTCAAGAAGCTTACTACCAAAAGGGAAGCGAATTCAACAAAGTAATTAAAGTTTACAATAGGCGTGTGTGCAGAGTACCACAGTAATATACAAAAAAGTATGGGAGTGAGTGATCAATTTGCTTGGGGGAGGCAAATTAAAGAGAGACTTTACAGAGAAGGTGACATTTGATGTTCATGTTGGGAAAAGAAAGAGCATAGAGTATCCCAGACTACAGAAGAAACGGTGTAAACCAAAGTCTTGGGTCTTACTGGACTCCAATTGTACTTCCAGTTCTTTATCATTTGATTTCAGCTCTTAACTAATATAGTAATTTATAAAAATGTCTTCTCCAAAAATAATTATTAGACAATTGTTTGCATATGCATAATGATTATTCAGGTCTATGTTCATAAAGTATCCATCAGATCAGGGCCTATACCATCAAACCATAAATATTCTGAATGTTTCTAAGGCTGAGACATGTATCTGGTATTATTTTCTCTCTTTCAGGATAAAGGAATAATTAGGAATAAAATTTTCTTCTCCTAGATTATAAAATAAGTCTGTGACATCTTGTGGTTCTCAGTTCAAGTCATGTTACAACTTAGAAAGTTTCTTTATACTAAACTATAGGTGGCTGTGGTAATAGATTTACTAATAGACTTGTCTTTGGGAATCTTAGTTGATGGCTATTATTTCCTGCCTATGAATTGAACCTTATCAACAGTAATTGTATAATCACACCAAATGATATGGTAGATACTCTACAACACTGACCCTTTGAGAAACAGTGGCACCGTCCATTGACAGAATGGTATTTTTAAAGTCAAAAGACTTACTGTAGCAGTAACAAGCATATTTGTAAATATGGTGTCATATATTTGAGATTTTACCCACATTCTTAATGTGTCCTTTGGCAACTTACAGTATGTGAGTACAGATCAAAACTTTTTTATTTTTAAAGTCAAACATATTCTTTAAAATGAATTTACAGAATATTTACTTTCTTAAGACAGTGACATATGAGGATAGAGCAACTGTGTGTTTGACTTTCTGAAACAGCATCTTGTAAAGTAGAAATCCTTATCTGGTATGCACACATGATAGTGAAGGCAGCTGTTGTGAGGAGTTCTGTGTTTCTGTGCCAAACCTAGATGTTGAAGTGATAAGAGTATTAGGAAAGTTAAATGCTTGTCTTTTTTATGAGTACATGCCCATGCAATTTCTAGTCTCTGCTCAGAGAATCAGATATGTTTTTTAGGTGGAAGGAAATGGGTGAAAAGCGAGTAAATAGACCCAAGTCCTTAACCTTTCACCGTTATACCAGCAACTTGATAAGCAAAGGCTGCTAAGAATTAAAATCCTAAAAGCTGCATAGAAATCACTTTTTCCTAAAATTTCTACATGAAAATATAATTTTACAAAAACTTTAATGTAGAAATCACAAAGACCATCCAACCCAACCACCCATTTAATGTTTTGGGAAACTAAGGCTCAAGGAAGTAAAGTGACAGGACCAAAGAGTTGCGATTGGACACTTTTGGATGCCAGATGTGCCAGGAACAGTCACAGTCATCTAGCCCACATGGTTGTCACCAAGGGCTGAATCTGCTATTCTAAATTTTAGAACTCAAGTCAAAAATAATCTCTTGATTGCAACATCCTATATGCATTATATAGTAATTAATTTCTCATATTCTTCAAAGTTATACATAATTGTCCTTTATCCTTTTAGCAAACATTTATCTAGTACTTATTATAAGTCTAGCATTATATTGTAAATAAAAGCAACATGATCCCTGTCCTCATGGAGCTTAAAACACTCTAGATATAATGGAAGATAATTACATCATACACTATCATATGATTTCAATTTCTAATAAGTGCCATGAAGAAAAAGAACAGTGGGAAATGAGATAGCATAATGAGGAACTAGTAATTTATTTTAGACTTGATAGATGAGGCTTCGTTATTAAGAGACATTTGAACTCAAATTGCAAAGATGAATAGGGGCTAGTCAGATGGAGAGTGATTGACGTGGGAATTCCTGGCAAAGGGAAAGCACATATAGAAGTCTTGGCATTTTGGAAGCACTAAAGGGAGGGTAGTTAAAGTGGAGAATGGAGAGTCAGGGGCAGGGTGATGAGATGAAATTGAAGAGGTAGCAGGGACTGGATCACGTAAGGCTTTATAGGTGGTACTAAGGAGTTTGAACTTTTTTCTGAGTGCAATGGAAAGTTTTTGAAGCAATTTTTAACAGGAATGTTAACATGATCCCATTTACAATGTTAAAATGCTCAGCATTTCTGATCAGCATTTGATAATTGCTTGAGTTAACACATTGAGTCAATACATGGCAGCTAGAATCACAGAAACTTTAACATGGACCCTTTTTGTGCCGGATATTGTATAACTCCCGCAAGTATGGAGAACCAGCACCCACAGCAGGCAACCAGACAGATGCTGAGTTTTCCTGGAGGAAACTCATCACCATTTCACCTGTGGATTCCTTGGCTTCCAACCTTTTACTCAATTACTTCCTTCACTGTATCTACACCTGGGCTGTTTCTCCAATAACGAAACTTTGTGTTCCTTATCTTGCTTTCAAGTTCATCTCTCCCATCTTCTGGTATTCTTATAACCCTAGTGAATTGTTTTTTTGGTTTTTGGTTTTTTATACGCAGTCTCACTGTATTGCTCAGGCTGGAGTGCCGTGTTGTGATCTTGGCTCACTGCAACCTCTGCCTTCTGGGTTAAAGTGATTATCCTGCCTCAGCCTCACAAGTAGCTGGGATTACAGCTGCCCATCACCACACCCAGCTCATTTTTGTATTTTTAGTAGAGACGGGGTTTCACCATGTTGGCAAGGCTGGTCTCAAACTCCTGACGTCAAGTGGTCTGCCTGCTTCGGCCTCCCAAAGTGCTGGGATTGCAGGCATAAGCACTGCGCCCAGCCCCAACCCTAGTGATTTTGACAGTCCTTAGCATATAGTACAGCTAATATTTTTATGCTTGTCAAAGGAATAAGTAGATGAATGGATATTAGTAGTGGAAACTAGGATTTTGCTATCAACAAAGAATACCAATCATTTTATTGCCTAGTGATGAGGAAATAAAAATTAAAACTATAAATTATTATTCTGTCTCTGATTAACTAGATATGTTGAGCAAAGTCTTTACAGTTTTATCCTTTTTTTTTTGAAATCTTCCTAGTCCTCCTTCAACTGAAATTATTGTTGCTTAATTACTGATTGTATAACACTTTAGAATCAAACGTGAGACATTGTAACACACCTTTACATTGGATACTCTGTCCCACTCTTTGAAAAGTACTTCTGGGGTTTGATTTCTCCTTTGAGATTTTGATTTGACTTATGACTCCCCTGACTCTTTGTTGAACTTTTTTTCCTGGAATGAAAGAGCTGTCAAATAGTCGTATCATTAAAAGTGTCATCCAACCTCATGAAAATAGTCTCCTGCTGTCTTGAAATGCTTAAAAATGATGAATATTCATGTTTCTGTTTTCCTGGGGTCATTTATAATGCTGTGTATTTGTGGTCTCCCTGCTGGGATTCATTTGACCTTGAGATAGCCCACGTTACTAGAAGAGAACACATCTGACACATCTGAACTAGGTTATGCTTTTTTTGTTGTTTTGCAAAAAAACAAGCTTAAGACTTTGTAGGGTACTATGTTTACTTTCCTAAGTAATTTCTATGGCAAATTGACAGTCTCATATTATCAACTGATGTTTTTTTCCCAAGGTCAGAATTGATGCCTGTCTATGCATTAAGCAGATACGATTTGATAAAGCTGTAAATAAATGCAATTTATATTCTGTTTCATATCACTTGTTTGGCTCTCTCAGCATTCCCTACTGCCTGCCTTCCCAAGGGAAAGTCTCCCCTGCATCCTTTGCCTCACTCCTTTGGGATTGTGCTCTCTGTTATCTGTCACCATTGGAAATGATTTGGATCAACAAATCCCCTAAAGTGTTACTGATATTGACTCAAAGCATAATACTCTAAGAACATTGATATTTTACTAAGGGATTTGTATAGAACTAGATGTTACCAAAAAAAAAAAAAAAAACCCTAATAAATATATATATATTTTTGAGACAGAGTCTCACTCTGTCAGTGGCGCCATCTCGGCTCACTGTAAGCTCCGCCTCCCGGGTTCACGCCATTCTCCTGCCTCAGCCTCCAGAGTAGCTGGGACTACAAGTGCCAGCCACTACGCCCGGCTACTTTTTCGTTTTCGTATTTTTAGTAGAGATGGGGGTTTCACCGTATTTGCCAGGATGGTCTCGATCTTCTGACCTTGTGATCCACCCGCCTCGGCCTCCGAAAGTGCTGGGATTACAGACGTGAGCCACCGCTCCCGGCCAAGAAATATTTCTTAAATGGTAGCCTTTCGAATGAGGATTTGAACTGGAGCTAGTCTGGGTCTGAGTAAGCCTTCCTTCCTACTGCCCCTCAAATCAAACTAGGTAAAACCATCTCCATGCCAACCCTGGGGAAGGGAATCAAAGCAAGTTGTCTCTTGTAACACAATCATTAAAGTGGGGAAACTGCAAGATCTAGAATCAGATAGGTTAGTTGCCAAGTTCTAAACATTTGTCTTAGTCTTCAAAGTGTGCGGATGTGTGTGTAGGCTTTATCTAATATCATTGTTTAATTATAGTTCTGCCACATACTATCCGTATAATCTTCCTCAGGTTACTTATTCTCTATGAGACTCATTATTCTGTAAAACATAAACAATAACATCAACCTCGATTTAATTTGAATGTTTAAATAAAATATGTGTAGCAACATGTGCAGTGCCTGACACAAAGTAGGTAGTCAACAGATACCAGAACACTGCATTGAATGAAAAACAACTTCATTTATGCACCCTGTTTCCTTGAAACTAGCATAAACAAAATTTTATATTTATAAATAACATACATAAACATAATTCTATTACAGGCTAAAAATAAACAAGTTGGTAGAAATATGTGCTGTTGTTAAATTGATTTATCGCCTTTCTTATTTTAAACAATACTTACCAAAAAAATAAGAAATTAACATTAAAATGCCAGAAATACATTATATATACTACAAAAAAAAAATCATGTCGATTAAAACTGCAGTGGTAACAAAATAAATCATCAAAATTCAACCCAACACTGGTATATAAAAATTTTCCATAGGCATATGACATTTTTCTGTAGGTAGGTATATGCAAATTTTCATCTTGAATGTTGCTTTGGACTTTTATATACTAGATCTTCAGATAGATGAGAAAAGTAAATTATTTCATGACAAAGATCTATAAAAGGGAAGTACTCTGCTTCCTGTGATCCATGACTAACATTGGAAATTGCTTTTCCAGATGTATGAAACAAATTGTCATGCTTGTATTCCTTGTACTCACTTTAGGGAAGAGAACTACAATTTAAAGTCCTCCTCTACAACCTCTCTATCACTGACGTTCTATGTTCAGCTCAAACTGGAAAGAACTGAAGGCTCTGATGGTTAGAAACTTCTTGCATACTGTGGACAATTAGCATGGCCAGGCCTGCTGTGAGTCCAGTGGCATATTGGAAATAGGACACAGAGATAGGTAACTGCATCACAGCAAGGAATTTCCTCCTCTATCCTGATGTTTTAAAGTGTAACAGAACCAGGGCCTTGAATTCTTTGACCTCATGGATTCCTAGATTCATATCATCTGCAATAACTACCAAACTTAAGATCTGGCTCCACAAGGAAATAACAATACATTAGAGAGAAGTTTCCACACTTATCCTTACCCTAAATATGTTATTTCCACCTCTTTTTGCTGACATAGTAATAAGGTGAAGAGAAGTTAATCTGGAAATAAAGTTAAGCCATCAACCTGTGATTCTTCAAACTAATTATGAATTCTAATACATGTTGAGACTTCAGTGTATTTTCAAGCTGTATTTAACCCTTAAATTAATATTTGTTGACCAACTGATTGAAGGAAGGAATGAATAGTAAAAACACTATGTTTTGAAGTATATAGTACTTCAAAACAGGAGATGTGTGAGGGTGCAGAGAATTCTGGGTTTAGAAGCAGGTATAGGATAGGGATTAATATATGAAGGTATAGAGAAGTGAGAAAGGCAGAGCTCTAACAGAAATACTGGAAATTATATCTGGAGAGGGAAGTCTCATCTCACAAGTGAGGACAAAATGCATATAGTAGTGCCCTCTTATCTGCAGGGAATAAGTTTGGAGACTCCCCAGTAGATCTCTGAAACAGCAGATACTACCAAACCCGACTGCCTTCAATTAGAACAAGTTTCTGTTCATGTCTTCCACCCACAAATGTAACGCTTTTTCAATCTTAGCTAAGCACTTAGCATGCACTGTGGCAGTAACTTGTAGTTTTAGGTGCCACAGCAAAAACTAACACAATTTTTTTCCTTCTTCACAACTTCAAAAACAGGTTTGTTCTTACCATAGATTTCAACAACCTCAACATATGACTTTTTTTGTTTCCTCAAGTTGAGAACTTTCACCTTTTCACTCAAAGGAAGCACTTTAAAGCTCCTCTTTGGCATATCCAAATTAACAGCATCCCCTCTCCTGTGCTTTGGGCCATTATTAAGCAAAATAAGGGTTAGTGGGACACAAACACTGCAATATTGTGACAGTAGATCTAATAACTGAGATGCCTACTAGGAGACGAAGAGGTGCATAGCATAGATAGTCTGGAGATGCTGGGAAAAGGAATGATCCATGTCTTGGACAGGATCGAATAGAATGGCCCAAGATTTCATCATGCTACTCAGAATGGCATGCAACTAAAGACCTATACATTCTTTATTTCTGCAAATTTTCATTTAATACTTTTGAATTGCCATTGATTACAGATATCTGAAACCAAGGAAAGCAAAACTGCAGATAAGACAGAGCTACTGTAGAGTACATTTAGGTTAAAGATAAAAGAAAAGGTGTTCAAATAAGACATACGAGAAGGCTATAGTGGAAACGAAGGACTGAACTGATTTAAATGTGAATATGGAGAGGAATGGTACAGTCTCTTTTTGTCCTTAGAGAAAAACTTGTTAATAACCAAGAAGAAGATTGGTAGTTGTAAGTTAACTTGGAGACTTAGAGATAGGGATGGAAAAGAGGGGAAGGGAAGGAAAGTATAAATGTTTAACAGGCCACGGTGTCCCATGAGCCACGTTCATGTTTCATAGCTTCTAGAGGCTGCAAATTAAAATGCTTAGAGGAGGCAGTTAATGAGTGATTAGGGCCTAATGATGAAACAGAAAGTATATTCCCTTCTTCAGGTAGTAGTCAATACAACGCCTATAATTGTTTGCCATACAGAAGTGCAGACTCAAAGAGAAATCAACAATTTAGGTTTGCTGAAAAATATTTTTACTTGTAAATTTTGGAAACTGATTCCACTTTTATAAAAATTGTTTATGGTACATAGCAACATGGATTTATAAAACGTAGAGAGAAAAAAATGGATGAGATGTGTAGCATAATATCATTTCTATAAATTTAAATATATTCACATAAAAACAATGCAAATACTCTGTAAGATCTCATATATACTGAATGGCATCAATCAAACACATTAGAGTCCTGCCTTGGTTGTAGGAGACACAATTGACTATGAAAAATAAGAGGGAAATACCACTTTTTTTTTTTTTTTAATGAAGAAGAGTTCCCTACAGGGACAAATGATATTAACATGGTATGGACTAGAAATATGATTACCCAATTTTCTGCACATCAGATCTAATGTAGATAAATAAATATTATTAAAATAACACACACAGTAACAGTGTCTGCTATAAAATAATAATATAAATAAACAATAATGGCATTGATTGTTGGCCCCAAAAATATAAAGACCCATTCTGTTTAAATGGACTATAAGAAAAGTTCTAAAAGAAGGAGGCTGTTAAACTAAGTCTTGAACCAGAAATTTACCAGAGGTTTGAGAAAGGTAAGGGTTTTCCATGAAACACATTGTACGCACCAGGAATTACTTGCTGGAGTTGATTATTCCTGCAATAGGGAAGTGGCTGTGGATAAGACACGTCAGGTATACAGGTAAGGCCCATGTCCTGGGGGCTTCATGCATACTCAGAAGTTAGGGGTTTATCCTCTAGATACTAGGGAAACATTTCTTCATTAAAATATAATACTTGTAAAATTGTTTTTTCTCTTTTTTATTCTCTACCTTCAGAACAGTCTCTTGAGGCAAGCAGTCTCTTTGTCATCATTTAGCAAGCTTGGAGGTCTAAAGATTAATATAAGCATGCTTCTGTGTATATGTATGAAAATATTATCAACAATATGTATTCACAGATCCTATTTCATATGGAAGAATTTGTCCATGTAGTATAATTTTCCAAGCCCTGCTTTATAAATTCAACACACTATTCATCAATTCTCCTCGGTAAATTTAAACCCTCTAATATATTGTGCCAAAAAAAAAAAACTAAACACACAGTTTTATTTTTTATATTTTAAATGAAGCTAATATATTTCTATAAATGGAATTGTCTATAGAATCCAGATGAACCCAGTATCTCAAAACTTTTAATCAAATTAATAATCATGAAAATGGTCATTTTATTTTTCCCTTAAAGTTGACATTAACTTATTAATTTGAGTGTGGCGTGATTACTGCCTAAGGCTAGTACTGTTTAGAACAATACATTTCTCTAAATTACATTTTACTTTTTCCAAAGTTATCTTTTAATGAGCATTCTCTTTAGAAGTACTTCTGAAAATTAGCTTTTATTGAATGATAAGTGCAAATGATGAAATCCTGGATTGCAAATATAATTATATTAAGTACATAGAACACCAACTATAAATTTTTTCTAAGTTTTTTAGTTGAACTGTTAAATGTTTATTCTACTCCTTATTAAACTAGATTTAATTAACATATTATTTAAAAATCTCTATAATAGACTGTATTTAGGCGTTTTGAGAGATAATATAGGGTTGATTGGGTTTCACTGCACCACTTACTATTTATGTGAATTTTACTTAACACTGCCTCAGTTTTTCATAAAAGGATGAGAAATATATGGCCTACCTCTCCAGGTTATTGTGAGCACGAAATTAACTACTATATGTAAAGATCTTAGAACACTGCTATAAAATAAATATCAGCTACAATTACTGGCCACATCTAAAAATCAAATTATCATTAAAAGGGTACATTACACTTCTTACATGTATTATAAAGATACTTATTACGTGCATTTGCAATTGCGTTCATCATCTGCTAGCAAGCATTAATCGTTTATCTCATCATTTACATTTATAACTAACAACTTTCCAGTGGAAAGGTATTATCATCATAATTGGCATTAAATCTGTTATATTATGAATGCTATAGTCTACTGTGTCATCAAATAAAGTGGAATTTCTCTCTTTGATCACCAGTACTCCCTTCCACAGAAATATGCACATATTTCATAAATACTTCTGATAGTCAACATTAGGAGAAGAGTATATCCAGAAATATTACTTTCTATAATGTGTATTATAGAAAATGTACTAATGACTATTTACCATGGCCCAGATTCAAGCACCAATAAAAAATCACCATATTTACAACCTAGAGATGGAAGAGGTCTTTCCAAACCAAGAGAAAGAAACATGTTATTTAAAAAAATTTTGTATGCAAAAATATATGAAGGTTGATAGGCAAACACCAGTTTAGAAAAAACTGAAATATAGATGACAGATAAAAACATCTGTAATGCATAAATGCATTTTGCAAATGATTTTTAGAAGTTTAGCAACTCCTAAATGATACGAAGGAAAAGGATATGAACTGTCAATTCATAGAAAAGCAAATCCAAGTGGTTGATAAACATAAAACTATACATCTTTTGTGATGAATGCGGGCAGTCAAATATACAATTATGTGGGTCTGTGTGTGTGCACACTCTCCATCAACCCAGAGTGGGGGATATGGGCAGCCATGACGACTCTCCTATGTGTCTCTGTGCACACTCTCCGTTAGTCCTGAGCAACTCACATATGAGGATATTCCTGTGAAATCTCCCCACATGGTCTGCTTCACCATGAAACCCTCTCCCAACAGAAGTTAAAGAATGGAAAGAATAGGACCAAGAAGTAGGAGGAGTATAGAAAGAAAAGACCTTTTAATCCCTAAAATGAGGTAAACACACTACTTCATGAATTGGAACCACAGAAACTGAAAGAGTAAGTTACCTTTAGGCTGTTCCAATCTAGGACAGAGGAGTAGTTAGGATATTTGAATTGTGCTTCCTCTTGAGCAACTTCTTCCAAAGGAAACAGGTGGCAGTTTTCTTGGTGGATTTTGTGACCTTCTCTGTGACTATAATATTAATTCCATTATGATGTATTTATGTTTGCATTTTACATTCAGTATGCATTTTAAAATATTGTCTCTTTCTGGTTCTCTTCTTCTGGAACGAATATTACACATGTACTGAAGTTTCTCGTTCTATCTTCTTCCTTTTCAATATTTCTCATTTTCTTATATCTTTGCAATCTGATCTGAATTACCAACTGTATATTCTAGTTCAGTAATTTTCTGTTCACTGTTCTAGCCTATTCCTTAATCAATTAAATAATAATAATTCTAATAATACTAATTTCAATAGTTTTTTTTTTTTTTTTTTGGACATGGAGTCTCGCTCTGTCACCCAAGCTGTAGTGCAGTGGTGTGATCTCAGTTCACTGCAACCTCTTGCCTCCCAGGTTCAAGCGATTCTCCTGCCTCACCTCCCAAGTAGCTGGGGTTACAAGCATGTGTCACCACGGCCAGCTAATCTTTTGTATTTTTAGTAGGGACGGGGTTTCACTATATTGGCCAGGCTGGTCTCAAACTCCTGACCAAAAAGTGATCCTCCCACCTCAGCTTCCAAAAGTGCTGGGATTACAGGCGTGAGCCACTGTGCCCAGCCCTCAATAGATTTTTTATTTCTAAGTTTTCTAAGATAGTCTTTTTTGAGTATTTCCATTCTCATTTAGTGGGTTCTATCCCTTCCTATGTCTCTTTGAAGAATTTAAGCATACTTATTTTAAAATCTTTTCCAGATTTTTCTCTGTCTCATCTGTGGACTCATAGGATTATAATTTTTTATAGATTTTCTTTCTTTCTTTTCTGTCTTTCCCTCCTTTTCTCCCTGCCTTCTTGCCTTCCTTTCTTCCTTCCTTCCTTCCTTCCTTCCTTCTTTTCGAGGCAGAAACTTGCACTGTTACTCAGGCTGCAGTGCAGTGCCATGAACATTCCTTACTACAACCTCAAGCTTCTGGGCTCAAGTGATTCTCCTTCCTCAGCCTCCTAGGTACCTGGAACTATAGGCAGATGCCTCTGCATCCAGTTATTTCTTAAATTTTTATTTTTTGTAGAAACAGGGTTTCACTAGGTTGCTCAGGCTGGTCTTGAATTCCTGACCTCAAGTGATCCTCCCACTTCAGTTCCCAAAGTATTAGGATTACAGGCATGAGCCACTGTGCCCAGCCTCATGTTTTTTCTAATTATCATATGTACTCTCCATGTTCACAGACAGTTATTTTCTATCAGATACTTGTGCATGGGTCTTAATGGCCGCCCTATGGAATTACTTCAAAGTTGCCTGTCAGGAGTGTACAGAGATTATCAGTACCAAACAAGATTTTAAATTACGTTAGGCTTTTCACCAGTAGGCAACATAGCTTCTGAGTTACAATTTCCCTAGAATGACTCTTCCCATGCTTTAGGGCAAAGAGCTTCAGCCCGGCAGATAATTCCCCTGTCTTCATGCACAATTAGGGCAGCTCATTCACAATTACCTTCTTCCATGCAGAGAATGCATTCCTGTGTTATGCCATATCCCAGTCCAGGAACTAAAACCTGCGTTATGCCATACCCCAGTCCAGGAACTAGAAAGTTTCCAGGCTGCTAGGAGAAGCTATTTGTAATGTGACTTGTAAAAGCTATGTGTAATGTGACTTGTGAGAAGAGGGAAATAGAACATATCTTACTTTATGGGCTTCTGCCCATTTATGTGCATCCCCCCAAAATTCCAAGATCTAGCAGGACATAAGGTGGGGGTGTTCTGGCTTCAAGGACTAATGAGAATAAGGCAAGATTCTTGTGTTACAGAGACTTGGGCTGGTTATCAAAGCAGGAACTCAGACACAGCGAAATACAAAACAGGGCCTCTGGGCCTCTTTGACTGAAATGAAGGCTCAGTACATTAAGTTGCTGAAATTCTTAACTAAAATTACCCCCTAAATATATACTAAAGATTGGGACAAACTCACTAGCAAGTGTAGGTTGAGTGTCTGATTGTGGAGGAAGACTGGCTAAATAGTCAAGGAACCACTCAGGTCATTTGTTATTGTGCTAACTGCCTTTGGATTCATACTTTTTTAAATTTAATGAATGAAACAGAGCACTGTGAGCATTAATTTTTTTCCAGATATTTCTGTGATAATATTTTGTGAAATGCAACTTTTTAATTGATTGTAATGTAAAAAGATTCAAACCTGTAATTTCAGACTTCTGGAATGAGAGACTGTGGTCATCATGAAAAAGACCCTCAGTAAGAGGGAATTCTTTTTTCATGTCTTATGAATCTTATAGAATATTTGAAAATAAAAATAAAGGCTTATTATTGAATTACTTCTGGGAGGGTAGTCTCAATTCATAAACACTATAGTATTAAAAGTATGTCAGGAGTGGAACGATGGCAGAATAGGAGTTCTTTGGCTTAATTATATCTCCCCACCCCATTCATCCCCCCAAGACTCCTCATACACAACCACAAAATCTAACCAGCAACTATTCACAGACAAGAATAGCATCCCGAATATCCCATAACTTGGGAGTGAAGCTGAAACACCTACACCGGACTGCAGCACCAAGGAAAGCTGTAATCAAATGGTAAAAAGAATGATTCTCTTTGAGTGCACCAGCCCTCCCCAAAGCCAGCCCAGCACCACACATTAAGAATTCCTCTGGAACCATGGTTTTCACAGTAGGAAAAGTGAGGTAGAGGAAAAGTGAGGTAAATGGACATTCAGTTTGTCCACCATTCTAGGACCCACTCTTCTTTCATCTCACAAGAAACACTGGGAAAACAGACAGAGTCAGACCACCTGAGATCAGCTAGAAACAAAGAATATAGGTAGAGCTCACAGTGTACAGAACTTGGTGGCTACTCTACATTCCAGGAAAGGGGGGCACTACACCAGAGAAACTAGCCAAGAGGATCACACTGCAGAAAACACAGTCCATAATTATTTTAGGCTCGAATCCTTAGCTCATGTCTCCACACAGCCTGAATGCTCTTCTCGGGTCTTCTATATGCCCTATTTAGGAGAAGCAAAGGTGCTAGGCAAGCTTGACCTAGGAAGGCAAGCAGAGGTTCCACTCAATCAATAGGCACTCCCAATGACCTCATCCAAGCAAAAAGACTTCCATCTTCACACATCTCAGAGTAGCATACAGGCTAGAACAGCTTGAACCAAAAGGCTAGGCAGCTTCAGTCAGTCCAAATGCCTGACAAATAATTCCAACCAGCCAAGGAGATTCCCACTGCCGTAGATTTCAGAGAAGGAAAAGGACTTGACTGGGTTGACCCAGGAAGTCAAGTAGTGGCTCCACTCAGTCAAAAAGCCCACCCACAACTGTACCAAAGCAGGGATACATTCATCTTCACAGATTTCAATCCTCATTTATGCATTTCTAAGGATAAGAGCCTGTGGCCCTGCCTGTCCCAAGCAGTGACTACACCTACCTTAGGAGCCCAACTAGTACCTTAACTTGATAGCAGAGCTTAGCCAGTAGTCTCACTGGACAGCAGAACATAGTCAGCAGCCCCAGCAAACATCAGAGCAGAAGGAGGGGCTCAGTCAACTACAGAATTCAACAGCTCTGCCTGTTCAGGGCCATAGCAGCAAGCCCTTCCAGAATCACAGGCTAGACTAAACAGTGAAGGCTTATCCCTGACAAAGAACGTCTATAAAGCCTGAGGGGAGGCTGTTTCCTCAAATGTGTAAACAACAATGCAAGGACACAAGAATTATGAGGGCTCAGGAAATATAACACCTCCCAAAGAAACTAATAAAGTTCTGAAAATAGACCTCAAAAGAAAGGACATCTATGAAATTACTGACAAATAATTCAGATTAACACTCATAATTTCAGGGAACTACAATAATGTATGAATAGAGCATTTAATAAGATTAGGAAAACAATACACAAAAAAAACTGAGAAGTTTGACAAAGAAATAGAAACAATAAAAAATAATCTGGACATGCATGGAGCTGGAAGTCATTGTCCTCCACAAACTAATGCTGGAACAGAAAACTGAACACCACTTGTCCTCACTTGTAAGTGGGAGCTGAATGGTGACAGCACATGGACACAGGGAGAGGAACAACACACACTGGGGCCTGTTGGAGGTTGTGGGAGAGGCTAGGGGGAGAAAGAACATTCAGAAAAATAGCTAATGCATGCAGGGCTTAATACCTAGGTGGTGGGTTGACAGATGTAGCAAACCACCATGGCACATGTTTACCTGTATAACAAACCCACACATCCTGCACATGTATCCCAGAACTTAAAATTTAAAAGAATGTCTTTTGAGGTTAGTTTCATGATTAAAAAAAAAAGATAGAAATCCTTCAGATGAAGACTACAATAACTGAATGGAAGAATTCAATAGAAAGTTTCAACAGCAAACACAATCAAGAAGAATGAACCAGTGAGCTGGGAGATAGAACAGTTAGGAGAGCAAAAAGACAAAAGAATGAGAAAGAATGAAGAAAGCCTACCATAATTTTGAGACAGCATCAAGAGACCAAACCTTCACATAATAGAAGTTGCAGAAGGAGGACAAAGGGAAAAATGGCCAGAAAGCATATTTAAAGAATATTTGGCTGAAAACTACCCTAATATAGACATAGACGTCAATACCCAGATACAGGAAGCGCAGAGGTCTCCAATTAAATTCAACCCCAAAAGTAATATACCAAGGTACATAATAATCCAACTAAAAAAATCAAAGAAAAAGGTAAGATACACATCACACACAAAAGACTGCCAATACACCATCAGCAAATTTCTCAGCAGAAACCCTGCAGATCAGGAGAGAGTTAAGTGATATCTTCAAAGTACTGAAGAAAAAAAAATTCTGCCAACCAAATATATCCTATCTACCCAAGCTGTTTTCAGAAATGAGGGAGAAATACAAACTTTTCCAGATAAACAAAAGCTAAGGGAATTCATCACCACTATACCTGCCTTACAGTAATTGCTAAAGGGAGTTATTTAAGTTGAAACCAAAAGCTGCTCATTAATAACATGAAACATATGAATGCATAAAACTTAATTGTATGAGTAGACACATATTCAGAATATTCTAGGACTGTTATAATGGTGTCTAATGCAATTTTATTCCCAGGAGAATGGTTAAAATACAAAACTGTTAGAGACAACAACAGCTAAAATAAATTTTCAAGGGATATAAATTGCAAAATGATGTAAATTCTAACATAAAAACCTAAAAGTGGGGAGTGGTAAAAGTGTGTATGTTTGTTAGACACAATCCAAGTTAAATTATTATTAGCTTGAAATAGGCCATTATAAGTATATGTTATTCTACATAACCCTTATGGTAACCACACAGCAAAAATATTTAGTAAAAGCGCTAAACAAAATAGAAAGGATTCAAAGCACATCACTACAGAAAACCCCAGCAAACCACAAAGGAAGACAGCAAGAGACAGGAAAGCAAAGTATCTACAAAACAACTGGAAAACAACTAACAACATGGCTGTCCTAAGTCCTTACCTATCAATAATTACCTGGAATGTAAATACATTATATTTCCCAATAAAAATACACAGAATGACTAAATGAGGAAAAACAAAACAAAGCAAAGTCCTACCTAATTCCACACTACACTACAAAACTATAGTAATTAAAACAGCATGGTATTGGCAAAAAATAGGCACACTGACCAATGGAACAGAATAGAGAATGGAAGAGCAATGAATTCATACATATACAGTCAAGTGATTTATGACAAAGAAGTCAAGAATATGCAATGGGAAAATGACAGTCTCTTAAATAAATAGTGTTGAAAAAACTGAATTTCCACATGTAGAAGAAAAAAATTGTACTCGAATCTCATGCTATAAAGAACGATAACTCAAAATGGGTTAAAGACTTAAATGTAAGACCACAAACTGTAAAACTACTAGAAGAAAACAGGGGAAAACTACATGACTTGGGTCTGGGCAATGATTCTTTTGATTTGGCCTCAAAAGCACAGACAACAAAAGCAAAACTAGACAAATGGGATTACATCAAACTAAAAGGCATCTGTATAGCAAAGGAAACAGTTACCAGTGTGCCTTATGGATTGGGAGAATATACTTACAAGCCATACATTCAATAAGAGGTTAATATCCAAAACATATAAGGACAAACAACCCAATAGAAAGAAAAAAAATCTAATTAAAAAATTGGAAGTCTACTTCCACAAAGAGTATGTGAGTACACAAATAAAAGTTGCATGTAAAATGTTTTTTGATCATCTGTTTTCTTTATGATTCAAACCCGACTGTTGTGTAAAATGGTATTGTATTAGTCCATTCTCATGCTGCTATAAAGAACTGCCTGAGACTGGGTAATTTATAAAGTAAAGAGGTTTAATTGACTCACACTTCTGCATAGCTGGGGAGTCCTCAGGAAACCTACAATCATGGTAGAAGGGGAAGCAAACATGCCCTTCTTCACGTGATAGCAGGAGAAAGAAGTGCTGAGCAAAGGGGGAAGCCCCTTATAAAAAACCATCAGATCTTGTAAGAACTCACTCATTATCATGAGAACAGCACAGGAAAAAATGCCCCCATAATTCAATTATCTCCACCTGGTCCCACCCTTGACATACGGGGATTATTACAATTCAAGGTGAGATTGGGTGGGGACACAGAGCCAAACCATATCAGGTATATTAGGTCACATCTAGATGTCAAATAATGCTGCTTTCAAGGAATTTATAACTTGAGGAGTGAAGTCATAAACCAGAGAATTTTAATTAATTATACAGGGCAATATGTGGTAGGTAGTAAATGGTTTGGAATCTCAATGGATTAATTCAGAAAAGTAGAGATTACTGATCATTTGCTTATTGTAGAGTTGTAAGAAGGTTTGATCCTATATATAAGATTTAGTGCTACTACATAGCTTTAAGCTACGGATTCAAATTTCAAGAATTTTTATTTACTGCTTTAAACTATAGAAATCCTATACTATCAACAGGTGATAGTAGGAATACCAGTCACCTAATCTGAAATGTAAAGCACAGGTTACACTGGACATTCACTATAGTACCACATATTTTTCACCATATTTTTGTTTTTTTTTTTTTAGACGGAGTCTCCCTCTACCACCCAGGCTGGAGTGCAGTGGTGCAATCTCGGCTCACTGCAAGCTCCGCCTCCCGGTTTCACATCATTCTCCTGCCTCAGTCTCCTGAGTAGCTGGGATTACAGGTGCCCACCACCACGCCCAGCTAATTTTTTGTATTTGTAGTAGAGACTGGGTTTTACCATGTTAGCCAGATTGGTCTTGATCTCCTGACCTTGTGATCCACCCACCTCCGCCTCCCAAAGTGCTGGGATTACAGGCGAGAGCCACCGCGCCCGGCCTTCACCACCATTTTTAAAGGTAAAAACTAAACATAATAACATTTCATGGAATCAATTATTTTTAATAAAACATCACTGATAATATAATCATTGCTTAAGGTTCCTGTTAATATCTTTCTCAACAATCTTTTACTATTACTTCAAGGAACAACGTTAGTTTCTATCAGTATCAGTTTCTATCATACTATACATAAATATTGAGAGCCATCTATTAGTTAGAAATTATCTTTATCTTTCTAATTTGTTTCACCCTGAATTCAATTATAAACTAAATAGCCATGTCATTTCCAGCAAACCCACTGTCAAAAACCCTTAAAGGTTTGCTGGTCTGCTAGCTTTGAGTACTTCAATGTACCCAAAAGTAAAAACTCTGATAACTATTTTGTGGACTATTTCAGAAATAAACTAACACATGTTTAAATTTGACTTCCCTTTTTCTTTTCTCTGTATTAGCAGTCAAAGTAATAATGGTTAACATTTATTGGAGACATGCTGTATATCATCAATATTATCGCATTTAGTCCTCATAATAACACTGAGTTTGGTGCTGCTATCACGTCTCCTGTGTTACAGATAAGGAAATGCAAATATTGAGAGGCTAAATAACCTGCTTAGGGGCACACAGTTCATAAGTTGAAGATCCAGGATTTATAACCTAGACAGCCTAACTCTAGAGTCGAAGCGTTTGTTGTGGTAGTTTCTTCTTAGTTCAGTTAAAAACGGGGTCCTCGTCATATGACCCTGAAATATTAGGCTCACAGGCATTTGACGGGTGAGAAAAATGGAATTTATTGGGCGCAAAGGAAAAAAGGGGGAAATAGGGACTCTCAGCAGAGCGAGTCTCTTGATACTATATGCTTCCTGCCTCTCAGATGGAATCCCAGATACTACCCAGGAAGAGGAGGGGGTAGGCTCCAACCCCTGCAAACAGGGCTAACTTCCTGAGGCTCCACGCCAGGGTGCACTCCTCCCAGTGCGCAGGCGGGTCAGAGGCTCTCCGCGGTCCCCTTTATACTTGGCTGTCTCACTTTCACCACTACATGGTATCAGACCGGACTGAAAATATTAACTTGAGAGAGATTGCTCTTCTCCAGAAATAAAGTGTTTTGCTTTATAAGGCTAACAGCACTTCTCTGCTACTTTACTCCATAGACAAATCTACAAACATAAGATAACAGCATTTGGATATCATAGTGCCATTCCTAGTAATATCCTAGCATCAGTTTGGCCAACAGAAAAGATGAATACTAATTTGTTAGATTTTCAGCCCTCCTATTTTCCGCCTCACTTCCCTACAATCCAATATAATTAATATTAATGAAGGGGAAGGCTAAGAGTTATACATGCAGAAAAGAATGAAAGGTTAATTGGGAAGGAAGAGAAAGGTAAGTAGCCATTGGAGTGTGTATTTGGGACGGAGTTTATTTGTGTATTTATTTTTAACTTTGGATAGAAGAAGAAGAGAGACACAGAAGGATATGTATAAGAGCAGAGAATTCTAGAATCTTTCAGTCTATGATATATTACAGGATATAAGGAATCATATAGCTCACCTCAACTCTCTATTTTATTTTGATAGACTTCATTAGACATTTAGCTTGCTCTGTTACACACACACACACAGTGAACTAGTGCTGGTATTTCTTCTGAAGGTTTCTTCAAGCAGAACATGGACATCTTCGTCTCCACTTAACTTCTGTTATTTTTTTTTCCCTCCCACTTAACTTCTGTAGTTAAGCATGGAGTTAGTTCTACAGCAATGTTTTGTGAAACAACCTATACTTCTTAAATAAGAAAAACATACTAAAACTTTATTCAAGTTTTGGAGTGATCCCTTCAATCTAATTTCCCAACGAGCACTGTAACTTATATTTTTTCTTCTTCACAAACTTTCTGCAATATTTGATAACTCTCTTAAGAGCACACACTACCTGTCTAAAAGTAATAACTTTTTCATTTTCACTAGAAGAGAAATTAAGTGAAAAGTGACTAATGAGAGAAGATCACCTAGAGACATAAAGATTACTATAAATGCTAGAAAATATTATACTTTTGTTCAAATTACTCCTTCGATAGCCATGTTGTGTTCAATAATTTTTCTTTAGCTTCGATCCCTGGCCAAAACATTCTTTTTAAGCCCCTTGCATATTTATTTCCATCCGTCCTTGACAACTTTGATTCTCCAGTTTTGTTTCCCCCTCCATATTCTCTCAGACTATCAGGCCTCTCCTACAATCTCTGTTGTCTTTATTTACCCCCAAATCTATATCTGATTATCTAAATGACTTTCAGATTACCTTCAGTTTCCTTGCATTCATCTTCGTCTTCCGCCCTCTGCAGTAAAGCTAAAATATGCCATCTGTACTTATATACCCTGGACTCTGAGCACAGTGCAGAAAACCACCAAACAAACCAAACTATGGTCATCTTTAGTACACAATTTCAAATCTCAGATGGCTCCTCTGTACCAATAGTTAATGTTTTTATTTGTCCTTGGTCAATTACCTCTTCCATTCCTATCAGTGATTATTCAAGATCCCAATCAATCTCTTTTCTTAAGTTCTCTAATCAATTCCCACAATCATCTTTCTCAGAAGAAATCCTTGATTCCAACTCTTTTGATACTATTGGAGCCTTCAGATATGATCCATGTTGACTTCCAGGCTCCACATACACAAATCTGTCTATGTATAAACCCAAGGTTTTTTCCTTCTCTCTAGTAGCTGAGGATTTAATCTCTCATGCTTTAAACAATCCCCAAATCTTTGCTCTCCTGATTCCTCCTGATTCCAAGATTCCTTGCTCTTAGTCGTCTTACCTTACCTCTTACCTCTGTATTTTCAACTTCCCTCTTTCTATCTTAATTTGCTCTAACCTCTGAGTCCATAAATACGCTCAAGTCTTCCCCATTATAAACAAACTTCCCTTTAATGCAATATCTCCTTCTAAGAAACATCTCATCTTTCTCCTTCCTTTCTTATCCAGCTTCTCAAAAGATTAGTTTCTATTTCTATTTTTTCATCTGTGTAATTATTCCTCACACATAGGGATAAGGATTCTTCCCCATTACAACTCTGGAAAAAATCACTTACTAAGATACCAGTGACTTTCTTATCACCAAGTAATAGGCAGATACTATTATTTCTCCTTCTGGACTTTTCTGCTGCAATTAAAACTGATAATTGTTCTGTCCAGCTTTCTAGAAACAAACAGAAACACATAAAACTTTAATACTTAGTAGGCTTCATTGACACTTCATTTTCCAGCTTAAATTTTCTTATAACTTCTAGCCAATCCCATTCTGTCTTCTTATTGAGCTTTCCTCTTCTGACCACCTAAAACTACTTCCAAAGACCATGTTGTTGGGCTACTGATCTCAGTCCATACACTTTTACTGGGAGGCCTCAGCTCACTCATTATTTTAAATACTGACTCTATATATATATACACACAATGTCTGAATTGATATTTCTGATTAGAAATCTCCTTTGAGTTTTGGCCTTGTATATACCAGTGCCTGCCAGATAACTCCATTTGGATGACCTAAATAAAGGCTTCTTTAAAATTAAAATGTCTCAACTTCAGCCTATCGTCTTCCTCTCTAAACCTACTTTTCTAGAGTCTCTTTTACAAGTTAGGGCTCTCCCATCTACTTTGTTACCTACAGTATATTTATTTTTACTTGCCACCTGAATTTTAAGTTTTCCAATTCAATAAATATCCTGCTGACTTGACCACAAAATGCATTTATCAGATCTATCTAGTCTTATTCTTTCTTACTAGAACTTTCCAAATTCCGGATAGACAGTATCTTTAAAATGGATTATTACAACAGCATCCTAATTAGTTTCAAGCTAACCCCCTCAAATTCATTCTCCACATGTCTATAGCTGCTTATAATACTTCTATGTCTCCTCTTTGTTCATAAGAAGAAGACCAACATCCCAAACATGACATCCCAGACCCTCTGGAATCTGGCTTCTCCCCATCAATCTACTCACTACCATTTTTGATCCTCCACTTTATGCTTTAGCAATATCAGTGAAATGCCCTACATATCATCTGTTTTAAGCCCATCTATCTTTAAGTCCCTCAGCCTTTATTCCTGATCTCAAATGCCTACCTACTTGTATCTGACCAATTTCTGCTCATGAATTAAGAAATTTCCCCCAGAAAGATTGCCCTCTTCAATTCCCCATCATTCTGAATCCAGCTTAAAGCCCTTTCATAACCACTCACTCACTGTATTTTGTTTGCTGTGCCTATCTTCTCACTGGACCATGCCTTTTTTGAGAGCAAGGACCATAGCTTTCATCACTGAGCATGATGCATGATAGACTCTCAAAATATATACATTTTTAAAAAATGAATGAGTAAATGAGTTCTGCAAAGAACAATTTTGATGTACCAAAGTTAACCTAAAAACTTCTCTATCAATATCCTTCTCTAAACCCAGCTACTACTATGCATTTTTGAGACAGATATCATTATTTGACTTTCTCTTACTAATGATCATCAAAGTTAATTTTAATAAATTAATGTTGATCTTTTATGAGTTCTTCTAGGAAAGCCCCTTTTCATAACACCTGGCAATATAAAATCAATGATCAAATTCTCTTTTAAGTGAAAGAATGTCTGACAAGAATACACAAGTAATCTAAACATTTATTACCAGCCCACTGTAGCTTCTTTCTGCATGCAACTTCTTACCCAAGATAGAACTTCTAATTCTTATTTTTCATTTAAAATTTTCTCTGCCTAGTGGTTTGATGACATATGGATGATTATATAGAGAATAAAGGGAGGAAAAAAATCAGAAACATTGAAAACAAGTTATAAGTAATATCTTTGAGGAGTTTATATATTAGATGCAAAGTAGAAGGATGCACTGACACAAGAGCTAATGTGGGGAAAAACTGAACCATTCATTTCAGTGACAAAACTTTGGGTATTTCTCATTCTGTAAAACAAAGGTCCATCAGCCAAAAAGTTTCTTTATGAAGCAAATAATGGTTGATAGGAACAGAGTCAGACTTTAAAGACAAATTATGTTTGGAAGCAGCCTAAGAGTCCATAAACAGATGAATGGATAAAGAAAATGTGGTACATATATACAATGGAGTACTATTCAGTCATAAAAAAGAATGAGATCCAGTCATTTGCAACAACATGGATGGAACTACAGATCATTATGTTATGTGAAAGAAGTCAGGCACAGAAAGAGAAACATGACATGTTCTCAATTATGTTGGGGAGCTAAAAATCAAAACAATTGAACTCATGGATTTAAAATAGAAGGATGGTTACCAGAAGCTGGAAAGTGTAGTGGGCAAGGTTTGGGGAGGGAGGTGGGGATGGTTAATGGGTACAAAAATATCATTAGAAAGAATGAGTAAGCCGTACTATTTGATAGCACAATAGGGTGACTATAGTGAATAATAACCTAACTGTACATTTAAAAATAACTTAAAGAGTATAATTGAATTGTTTGTAACTCAAAGGATACATGCTTGAGGGGATGGATACCCCATTTTCTGTGATGTGCTTCACATTGCATGCCTGTATCAAAACATCCCGTGTACCCCATAAATATATACACCTTACTATGTTACCACAAAAATTAAAAAGAAAAATAAAGGTAGAATATTACATATGAAAACAAGATAAATTATGTACGTTGTTTGAGTGATATTGTTAACAGATTAAAAAATCAACAAAGGCCGGGCGTGGTGGCTCATGCCTATAATCCCAGCACTTTGGGAGGCTGAGGAGGGAGGACGAAGAGGTCAGGAATTCGAGACCAGCCTGGCCAACACAGTGAAATCCCATCTCTACTAAAAATACAAAAATTAGCTGGGCATGGTGGCGGGTGCCTGTAATCCCAGCTACTTGAGAGGCTAAGGCAGGAGAATAGCTTGAACCCGGGAAGTGGAGGTTACAGTGAGCCGAGATCGTGCCACTCCAGCCTGGGCAACAGAACTAGCCTCCTTCTCAAGAAAGAAAAAAAAAAAAAAAAATCAACAAAAATCTATTACCTAAATTTTGTAGCTGACGTGAGTCTATCTAAACTTTCAATTCCAGTTTCACGCATTGCAAGACTGTCTCTAGTATCAATGGCAGCAGCACCATTCATTACCAACAGACTTATAATATTTTAAATAATTAAAATGTTGCATTGCATAAAAAATAGAAATTACCTTTTGTATAACATATCTCCAAAAATGAGCTCTTAGATTACATTTTATTTATTGCTTTAAAATGGAAAAACATCTGAAAGTTAATCCATACATGTCAAAAGTTATAACATAAAAATTAAAAGAATGAATTAAATATTATCAGAGCTTTAATAATAAAAAAAACCCAACTATAATTATTTGTCAGGATCCAGCCAGTTTCTATACATTTTATGATACTATTTTTGTGAACATGATAGAATCTAAGAAGTGAGTTTGATGTAAGGAGTATTTTAAGACTCACGATAATTGTTGCCAATGTAACCAGGTAACGTCTAAAACATTCTGGATCCTTATTCCAAGAGGGAAGAGCTGTAGGGTATTAGGGCATTTTAGAAACTCTCAGTGGCATTTAGAAACTCTCAGAAGGAAGTAGGGTGGTGACTTTTAGGTTTTAATGTTTCCAAAGGCTTTCAGAATGTCATGTGATAAGAGCTCAAAAATTTTTGCAGCTGCCAGCTTTCCAGCAGCTTGCTTCTGCTTTTCAATGTTGACGTACATGAGACCTTAGTTGTTAAATGCCTCTCAATATTTACCAACCACAAACTTGATTTCTATATTTTTCCTTCCAAGTGAATCCCAATATCTTTAGGATGCCTATTTAACTTCTCTGCTCCTTTGTCTTCTTTGATTAAGAGTCATTAATGAGCATTTGGCTTTTAATATGAAAAACGAGGTAAACAGAATTACCAGGAGAGGTCCTAATGGTACAATCAAGTCAGAGTAATGGACAGAGTTTCGTGGTGGATTTTTAAAGGCATATAAGCAAATAACAGTTTACTCGAGGGATAAATTTAACATTTTCTAAAAGTTTACTCTGAATATTGGTTATGTTTAAAAGTTTACACTTTCTTTCCTGCATTTTTGCCAGTTAAAAAACAACTATGCCTTTGTTTAATCTTAATATGATTAGGATAAAACAATATTAAATAATTTTTAAAACACGATAGTTTAAGAAACACAAATGCAGGAGTTATACTTTCATGATCATTATTATAAGCTGGAGCAAATCATTGTACCATGACCTGATTTTAGTAGTTTTTAACATGACAAACTTTAGTCTTTTACTGAATCATTTTGTAGACTTAAAATCTCTCTGAAAAACATTGTGATGCCTTTAGATTGGACAGCAGAAAATAAAATGTGTCTCAACAAGTACTCCTGACCTTTTAAGGCTTCAGGAAGTACGTGGAGGTAAGCACTTTCCTGAGGTGTCATCGTCTCTGAGGACAGAAAAGGGATCCAGCTGCCAAGTGACGTTCTAATTCTCATGGTTGGGCCTGTTGTCTGGAAAAAGAGTCATGCTTCATTTAGTAATTCCAGTGTTTCTTCCTCTTCCTGTAAAGAAGGGTGTGGGAGCAGGGAATATTCATTCACAAAAAATGGAATAGAAATATGTATCCCGTGGGAAGGAGCCATTTATAGAACTGTCTAAAAATATGTATTTGGGCAGGTCAGATGATATTTTGCAATATTACTGTCATGACCATCCAGTTTCTACACTGGCTTTGAATATGTGTTCATTTCTGAAGCAGGAGTCATTTTGAAGTACTAGGAAAATGGGGTTGCCAAAGAGATAAACTGTTATATGGCTAATTTCTTTGTATCTGGTTCAAACCAGTTCCCCCAAGCAGAACTTATGGATATCTGAGAAATTAAAAAAGTAATAGTCTATTTAGGATTCCTTACCAATGACATTATCCTTATAATACAGTATTACAAGTTATAGTCTTTTTTAATTTAGTACATAATTTTATGACTTATTAAATAGGTCATAAAAGTAACTGGGCAAAGGAAAACGAAGATATTGCAGGAGAAATCCAGGTCACAGAGCTCATTCAGCACAGCTGACTAGAAAACTGATCATTCTTGGACTTTGATTGCTGATTTGGGGCATGGAGAGGTTTTCATCACCATTATAGGGGCTGTCTGAGAATGGGCACAGGTTGGAGTGTAAGAAACAGACTGTACACAAAAGCCTTGGTTTCCACATCCCTACTCCTTGTCACACATCCACTGGGTGACTTTGATTTTAGCCTCTTTAAACCTCAGTTTCCAAAGCAGGAGTGAGAACTGAATAATTCATCAGGTTTGTTTTCTGGCTCTAGATTCTAATTTCATGTTTTATTATCTTTGGCTCTCCCTCAGTTGTGAAGGAAGACTGAATTTTGCTTGTGTTCTAGATGAAAGATTTTCATGTTCACTCAAGTCAATATTTCAACTGAAAATTAACTACAGTTCTATTTTTCAAAAGTGATCACTTGACCTTCTGGCTTGCATATATTTTTATCCGGATGACATGTGATGTGTCATGCTCCATCCTTTAGAGAGAAGCAACATCTAGCTTAAGGGTCAAAATGGAGAGGGCTGAGGTTGCACTCTTTCTGAGATGATGGTCACTGTCTGCATGGGCGGCTGTTTTTTTTTTCCTGGGGGTGGACTCAGGTCATCCCAACTCTTTACCATGTCATTTCTTTAGCCTCCACAAGACCATCGCTCTATATATGCAGATATATATAGGTGCTTTTCTTTATTGAAGCATTGGTGTAATTTAAGATAATAACCAAACAAAAAAGGAGAAAAATTAGGGCTTTATGTTAAGTAGTATATTTACAGTTTCCAAACAGAAATCACAATCAGAATTGAGTTACTTACAAGGAGTCCAATCCCGGGCATCTCCCCAGATACTTTCTAACCATATCTTCCTCCCCACTCCCCATAATGAAATCAATGGTAGTCTCTTCTAAGTGCTTCATATTCTAAAGCTTTTCTTGGCTAATCTTCATCATTTTTTTTTTCCAGCAAACTTTAGCCCTACCTATGTCTTGATTATAGTCTCCTTCCACAGTGCATTTTCCCAAATATGAGTCATTCCTTCTGGATTCTTGAAGAGGAAAAATTTTATTCATATAATGAATAAATATTAACAAACTTCTGGAATGACCCTTTCTTAGAATGGAGAGGAAAGATAAATAACATCATCTCCAAGTTAATGTCTTTATCTTTATTCTACATCAGAAAAGTGAAGATCATGTTCGGTTACCCTTAGGGAACATTCCAAGTCACGCAGCACCAAAGTATGTTAGCAGCAGTGAGTTAGTATGGGTCTGCAGCAACCTCAGTTCTTGCCTCCTCGGAATAAAGAATTCAATCAAGGGGCATAAGACACAGAGAGACTGAGGCAAGTTTTAGAGCAGTTGTTAAAGTTTATTTAAAAGCTTTTGAACAGGAATGAAAGGAGATAAAGTACACTTGGAAGAGAGCCAAGTGAGTCACTTGAGAGATGAAGTGTCCGGTGTGACCTTGACTTGGGGTCTTATACGTTGGCATTCCACATGCATAGTGGCCTGCCAGCGCTTGGGAGGGGCTGCATGTGCATTGTGTTTACTGGAGTTGTACGCATGTTCACTTCAGGCGTTCTTCCCTTACCAGTCAAATGTTCCTATAAGGTCATGTAGTGGTTAAACTCTATGATTTTGCTTCTTAGTGCATGTGCTTGAGCTCACTTGCCCAACTCTTGAGATCTTATCAAGAAGCTGTTGATCACCAGTATCAGGGGTTTCTATCTATTAGGAACTGTCTTTTCCTGGCACTGGCTGTAACCAATTACTATTTTAGAGACACAGTTAACAACCACCTGACCATCACCTGATGGTTGCCTGACATTCCTGGTTAGTATTGGAGAGGGTGGTTCTCCTGCCCTGCTCATGTCTGACTACCTACTGTAACATTCAAGCGAAGAGATACTATCCTGTCTTTTCCCATTATCCCATTCATTTGGAAGTTTCTGTCCTATGCGGAAGAAGGAGGGGATGCTACATGAAAGTAGGTCAAAGAAAGAAGAACTCAGTAAAATCCAGCTTTAGCAATAAAATGCAGGAGCCAACTAAACCATCATATAAGCAGAGCCAAGTTTTGACTGCAATGTCAACCACAGACAGTAACTTTGCTGGAATGTCTAAGGGTTTCCAGTGGTCTGGTGGTGAGAGAGTCAAGTTAGGCCTAAATTTTGCCAGCTCTGATTTCTGTATTTTGAATGCATTTCTTGGAAGTAGAATCTAATTATCTTATTTCCATGGACTATCTTCTATCAAATCACTGAAGTAACCTCTAGTTACATTTCAGTTCTAACACTTAATGTATCTGGCATCTTGGTAGCCAAAAAATTGCTTTACCATATGTATTAGTCAGTTTTCACACTGCTATAAAGAACTGCCCGAGACTGGGTAATTTATAAAGGAAAGAGGTTTAACTGACTCACAGTTCAGCATGGCCTCAGAGGCCTCAGGAAACTTACAATCATGGCAGAAGGTGAAGGGGAAGCTAGGCACTTCTTCACAAGGTGGCAGGAAGGTGCCAAGGAAAGGGGAAAAGAGTCCCTCATAATGCTATCAGATCTCGTGAGAACTCACTATCATGAGAACAGCATGGGGAAAACGGTCCCTATGATTCAGTTATTTCCACCTGGTCTCTCCCTTGATGCATGGGGATTATGAAGATTATAATTCAAAATGAGATTTGGGTGGGGACACAAAGCCTAACCTTATCACCATGTATACATATGTTTATTTATGAGGTTTATTAAGTGTTGTTTGGGTTTGAGAGTACTAGTCTCTGCAAACACCGACAAATTCTGTACCAATTTAGAAATAAATAGAAGGGGCCGGGAGCGGTTGCTGATGCCTGCAATTCCAGCACTTGGGAGGCCGAGGCGGGTGGATCACTTGGGGCCAGGAGTTCAAGAACAGCCTGACCAACATGGTGAAACCCTGTCTCTACTAAAAATAAAAAAATTAGCCAGGCATGGTGGTGCACCTTTACCCGCAGCTATTCGGGAGGTTGAGTTGGGAGAATAGCTTGAACTCAGGAGGTAGAGGTTAGAGTGAGCTGAGATTGTGCTGCTGCCACTGCATTCCAGCCTGGGCGATGGAGTGAGATCCTGTCTCAAAAAAAAAAAAAGAAAAGAAAAGAAAATGAAAAGAAAAAAAGAAAGAAATAGAAGGGCTAACTATAGACAAAGTTGTAGCATTGATTTATATCTGATATAGCTAGATTAGAAAATCACTCTTGTAGCCAAGACCACAACAGGTTTCTTCACATATGCAGGCACTGGAACTTACATATGTAGATAGTTGGGTTTGCAAAGCAGGCATATTCTTCATTAGTTGCCCCACCTCCAATGACACACAGAGCACAAGAGGAAAGGCCACTAATGGTCAATAAGCATGAGCATATTGATGGTGGCCATTAGAAAAAAACAGTGTAAATCAATGTAAGTCAGTCTCCCACTATTACACCAATCATATAAATCACTCTTCCTACTAAAGAAAACATCAAGTGAGAAGCAAGCAAAAGGTTAATGGTTTCTTTGCAAAATTATCATTTGAGTCTAAGTTCCTGTTTAATGAACTAAGTAGAAGACAGAAAGGGGGAAAGGATGGTTTCACTTACAATGGTAAGAAGGTCAATAACTTTCAGCAGATAAACTTGAATTTATACCATGAACTGAATGTTAACTTTTTTTAAATTAATGATTATAAAATCTGCATCCTACCTAATAATTTTAATAGCACTGTTCTTTGTTTCTTTCCTCAGACTTTGTGGTAGATTCATTCCTTTATTTATCAACAGATACTAGGGATACAGTGTTACCTTTGAGGAAAGCAAGATATTTCAGGAAAGAAACAAGTGAGCAAAGAGCTTCAATATACTGTGGACAGTGCTGCAACAGAGGAGAAGGATGAGAAGGCTCCAGAGGTGGTGATACTTAAAAAGAAACTTGAGGCCGGGCACAGTGGCTCACCCCTGTAATTCCAGCACCTGAGGTGGCCGAGGTGGGCGGATCACCTGAGGTCAGGAGTTAGAGATCAACCTAGCCAACAATGTGAAATCCCCACTAAAATACAAAAATTAGGCAGATGTGGTGGCAGGCGTTTATAATCCCAGCTACTTAGGGGGCTGAGGCACAAGAATCGCTTGAACCCGGGAGACGGAGGTTGCAGTGAGCCGAAATGGCACCCTTGCACTCTAGCCAGGGAGGCAAGGGTGAAACTCCGGCCCCCACCCCCCAAAAAACTTGAAAGATGAATAGCTATTAAAGGAGCAGGCAAAGAGAGGGGAAAGCATTCGAAGCAGAGAGAGCAACATGCCTAAGGTTGACAAGTGATACTGCTTCAGGGAGCTTCAGGGAACAAGAGTGGTTTGCCTGGAAATTAAGGGACATAGGAAAGTTGGATTTCTTCATCTGCCACTTCCCTCCTAGGACAGACTTAATACTTTGATGCAAATTACTCCTTAAACCCTCTTTCCCCTTCTAGATCAAGACAATAAAACAAATATTTTTCTTCTTGGCTTTCTTACTCTTTCGTGGCTTTCTACTACTTTCACAAAGAGGAACGTACATTCTAAGACTGTGATTGGTTTATTTGCAGCCTTTTCCTTAATGTCTGTTGGTGAGAGGTTGGTTCTTATACATTTATATTTTCTTGTGTTTAAAGAGTAAGCACAATTTTTCCATATGTATATTTTAAATTATTTACTATTGGGCCAATCCTTGGGCATATTTGCAAAAATTCTTTCTTACAACTTTTACTTGCCCAGCTACACTTTAAATTCCGTGAAATCAAAAGAGAAGTTGTCTCATCAGGAAAGCACAGGTAATGATTGGACTACACTTGAGAATTCAGAATATATAAGGAAAACAGTACAAAATGTGATCATGGAAAATTAAGCGAGTGTCACCTGAGTAAGAGCCTTGAACTCTTCATAAGGAAGTCATTTGAAGGAACTAACATAATCACATTTGTGTCTTAAAAACACCTGTGGGGGATGGACTTTAAGAGGAAACATTGAAAACATGGAGACTAATTATTAAATCCTACAATATTTATGGGAATAAGTTACTAATTTTTAAGTAAAATGTGGTTAATGGGAGGAAACAAAGAGAAAGAGGAGTGGGTTTAAGAGTTGTTTAAGAGTTGTTTGGAGGTCAGTTTCACAGGATGATGTTCAAAAGATGGAGTGAATGAGGGCAGTGAAGTATAGAGATCTTTGCTGAGGTTAGAAACACAGCAGGAAAAGGAGTTGGGGCAATGAGCAAGAAAAAACACTGAATTTAATTTCAGACATTTTTAGCATTAGGCTCTACAGGACAATCAGATCACAATTCATTTGGAATATTTTCAAGGCTTATATAAAAGATACATTAGGAGTGGATGTAATTATTCAAAAACTGACAAAAATTACCTCAGAAGTGGAACTGCTGTGTCAAGTGTATTTGGTGTGCAAATGTTCTCTTCTTTTGTTTTTGTTTTCAAGGAGTGTGATTATAAGTCAGTTATTTATGTGGTTTTCTTTAATCTTACTAATATGTTACCTTTACATTGGGGCAACTAAGAATAGACTAAAGGGCAATTAGAGAAATGCTTCTGCAATCAAAAGTAGGATTTCAAAAGGCTAGAGGTGGAATATAAAACAAAAAAACTCTTAGCAGAAAGATAGACTATTTCAGTCAAATCTCCTTCACTTCCCTCTCATTTGCTTACTCAGTGCCAGGACATATTTTTATTCTGTCAAATCTCATGTAATGTTTCAAACAAAACATTGGGTTCTGACACTTCAACATATATTCTACAATAAGATAAATTTTTCATAGTTAAGATCTCTGTTTTGCAGACTCCAAAATAAGAAGAATTTAAATAATAGAAGAGAAATGCATTATTAAATATATAAATCCAGAAAATGGCCAATCTCTAAAGATTTTATGAATAGTCTACTTTCATGGACTATTATCAAGAATTATCTAAGAATTACTCAAAATTAAACTGCAATTATCTACATGACTGAAGACAAAGTCTTAAAATGCTGTATTTTACTTCAGGGCATTAAAAATTACCAACTGTATGTTCTCTGCATCTCTCTTGATTCATATAGGCAATGTCATCAACTGCTATAGGTAAGCTATTCCCATGCATTAAATATTGCATTTCCCAAAGTAATAAAATTGTATGTCACACCTTTTTTTTCCAGGTTAGGCAGATTTCATTCTTCGGATGACACTCCCAGGAGACCTCTCTTTTGGCAGTGCAAGAGAAGGATGAATTGAAGTTTATCTAAATGCCCAATAGTCTAAGAAATGGAAAATAAACAGATAAAGGCTATTACAATGCAGAATTCTATCAAAGCCATGAATTCCTAGTTAATATCTTTAAAGTTTCCTGAAGAAACTTTTGCCCTGAAAGAAGAGATAGACCTCTATTCCCTATCACAGTATATAGGCTTTTTTTGTGGGGGTAGGGGCTGGGGATAGGATCTCACTCCCATCACCCAGGCTGGAGTGCAGTGGCACCATCAAAGTTCATTTCAGCCTCTACCTCCAGGGCTCAGGTGATTCTCCCACCTCAGCCTCCCAAGTAGCTGGGACTACAGGTGCATGCCACCATGCCCAGCTACTTTTGTTGTTGTTGTTGTTGTTAGAGATGGGATTTTACCATTCTGCCCAGGCTGGTCTCAAACTCCTGGGCTCAAGCTGTCCGCCAGCATCTGCTTCCCAGAGTGCTAGGATTACACGTGTGAGCCACTTGCCTGGTGGAGACCCAATTTACATAAACATGCTGTGTGTTGAAAAATGAGCAAACAACCCATTTTAAATGAGTATTAAATCATAGGTTCAATATAAAGTAGTGATTTGGGTGTCTCAAAACAATAATTTGCTAAATAAGTTAATTTTGTGTTAAAATGTATACTATTTCATTAGGCATATAGAGTGATAAGTTTATTTAACTAGGCTTTAATAAAAATAAAAATATACCTAAATTTTTTAGGTAATAATTTTTTAGGTAACAATAGATTTTTTTAGGTCATAATACCAAAAAAAAAAAAAAAAAAAAATCAAATGGAATACAGGAAATTAAATAAGAATTGTCTTGCTTCCACCCTGCCACCCAGTCCTCATCTTTTATAGCTTCCCCAACTTTCTCTTCCCCAACCCACCAAGAAGAAACTACTGTTATCAGTTATGAGTGTTTTGTATATTCTATTCAAAAAATCCTCTATACATACAAGTTTTTATGTTATCTATCTATCTATCTATCTATCTATCTATCTATCTATCTATAATCTTTTTAACACAAATATCCTATTCTACAGTCTAATTTTATTTGCACTTAATATATCTTAGTATCATTTCATATTAATGAATAAAGAACTACATTTTGCTTTTTATATTGCAGGCTTGGTGTTCCTCCACCATACGGATGAGCCACAATTTTATTTTATTTGTATAGATTTAAAGGGTATAAGTGCAGTTTTGATACACGGATATGTTGTGAAGTCTGGGCTTTTAGTGCAACCATTACCCAAACAGTGTTCGTTGCACCCATTAGGTAATTTCTTATCTCTCATTACCTCCACATCTTCCCATCTATCTGAGTGTCCAGTGTCTATTTTTGCACTATCTGTGTCCAAGTATACACATTATTTAGCTTCCACTTTTAAGTGAGAACATGCAGTATTTGACTTTCTGTTTCTGAGTTATTTAACCTAAGATGAAAATAAGCCATAATTTTAGAAATGGCTTTTTCTTAAATATTATACAAGTTTGGTTAGAAACTACGCTGACTCTTAAAGGCTCAAGAGAAAAAACTCCACCTGCTATCAACTCAATCTCAATTCCATTGCATTTCTCTGAAGAATTTCATAAACAAAGGAAGAGTTCCCCCCAAAATGTAGGGGTCTCAGATACTCTGCTCTGCCTCAGGGAGCTTTAAAATCTTGAGAAAACAGGCTCCCAAAATACTTAGATCCTTGACATGCTAAAATGAAAAAGTAAAATTATTGATGGATATTTCTTCCATCTTAACAATCAGTACTTTCAAAATGTTTTATGTTGAACATATATTAATTCAATACTTGGTCTTTATAAACTTCATACTAAAATAAAGAACTTTAAGAAGATTGTAAAGTCAGGGAAAATGTTTGGTCAGAGGAAGTTCCTGCATTTGACCACTCACACGAGTCATAGATACCATCTGTAGGCCTCTGCCTGTTGCTTAATAAAATGGGATTCTTGAGTCAGCAAGTACATTCCTGAGATAGTCTATGGGAATTTCTTGTGTCCTTCTCAGATTCTTATTTTAAGGCCATCAGCAGGAATTGTTTACCATAATGGAACTTAGGGAGAGAATTCATCTCAAAAAATTTACTCAGTTCCCAAGCTTGTAATGTTGTAAATCCACAAAGTCAACACCTACTAACACAGCTCACAAAGCAATGTAAATAACAGAGTGTAGAGCCCCCACTCTTCTTAGCCATTTAATTCTCAGAAGCTCCACAAGCTGACATCCAAAGATTCAGGCTTCTCCAGGACATCTTGGTTTAAGACATAGCCCACTCCTCTAATTTAATAAAATTTAAATTGTTTAAATTTTTAAAGTTTTTATTTTTTAAAAATTTTGCTACTCCGGAGGCTGAGGCAGGAGAATGGCGCAAACCCGGGAGGCGGAGCTTGCAGTGAGCTGAGATACGGCCACTGCACTCCAGCCCGGGCTACAGAGCAAGACTCCGTCTCAAAAAAAAAAAAAAAAAAAAAAAAAAAAAAAAAAAAAAAATTTTTTGACCTCTTCACTACCCCCAAATTTAGATTCTCTGTGGGACTTTATGTTTCCCAGACAATGCTTTTCTATTTTTTTCCCTCTTTACTCATGCACTTTATCATTTAACAGCATTGTACTGAAAATATGACTAGAATTGACAGTGTAGAACTACATTTTGAAGGGTTACAAATGGAGGAAAATAATTTAGTGTGTCTGCAAGCACACTTTATTTTGGTAGAAAAAAAAAATACCTAATCAAATTCAGTGTAGCTAGTACCTGAAGTATGTCACCTTCCTAATAATACAGCCTTCCTTATACTCCATGTTGACCCAGGATATCATAAAAGTTTCAGCCTGTGTTTCCTTCCCTTAGATGTCATTGCATGTTCACTGTACTCGAATGCTTCTCTGTCTTACAGAAAGGCCTACTGAATTCAAAGTCAGAGACGAGGACCCTTTCGCAAATCTAGATCCTGCCTCCAGTACTTTCTGTCCACAGATCTGCTGTGTATAGGAAGTTCTCCTAATGTCCTGCACTTCTGAATTATCTGCAGTACTGCTTCACCCACTGGGCTAAACCTCCTGATATCAATCCACATATTACATTTATGGGGGCTTGCTATGCCCGTTAGGTACTATGCATTGGGCCCACCAATGGGATAGTCATCAGAGGCAGCTCTGTAGCAAAATCAGTTTGCCTAGGTCCTTCCCCACTTTAAAGATAAGTCTTTGGCTGGAACTTAGTTACCCTTTTCTTAACAGCTTGCATTGTTCCAGTTGTAGCATATTTCATTCCTGAATCTACCTGAGTTACCAAAATAATATTTGAGGAAATCCTTCAACTAAGTCTTCCTTTTCTAGCCAGGTACTCATAACCTGAGCTGGCAGTATTACAGTTGATAAAGTCATGTTCTCAAGGAAGATATTCTTGATTCCCCCAAGACAGGACTGACTGCCTGTACGCTTTCTGTCAAAATACCTTCTATTTACACCAATAAGCACTTTTCATATTATATTGTAATTGACTGTCAAAAACTGTGCACTGTTCACCATTATCATAGTCCAGTGTCAAGCACATTGCCTGGCATGTAAAAGTGCTCTGTAAATATTTGCCAAATAAGTAAAGAATGAAAGTTGGACCCTAAGGAGAAAGAACGATCATAGAGCAAGCAGAGAGCAACAGAGATGCAACATAATCGCCACTGATAATTTCTCCAAAAGGGTGTTTGTTTTAGAAGTTAATCTGGCAGATAACCATGAGGAAACCTTGTATAAACTTGTCCATATATGGCAATATAATAAGTGGTAATGAGTGAAATGGATTCTGAACTAAAGAACAGGGTAATTTTTGAGAGAAAAATGTGTTATGAAGAACAGTTGGGGAAGGAATATAAATGCATTTTATCACAGATTGTTTCATAGGCACTAACATGCAAGATGGCAAAATGATGTTAAAAGAATAGATAATCCTATGTGCTCTGTGTGCCTTTCTTTTTAAAGTAATGGCTTTAATGGAAACAACTATGATACAATGTTAGCTGCAAACCAATGATGTAAAAATGCATACATGATACAACAGCACAACTGCAAAAAAAAACATGTGGGGTGAAAAAGAAAAGAAAGGTCTCAAAAGAGCAACAGAATATGTGTTTGTTGAAAGAGTTATGGGTGAAGTATTATACTTTTTTAGTATTTTCCAAAATCTTATTTAATAAATGTATATTACTGTAATCATTTACAGTTTCTATCCTTTTTTAACATAGATTAATTTATTGAACATAAAAATGTAGTTCCCATAGCAACTGGACAGGTTGCAAATCTGTTTCCTTGAGTAAATATAACATTAACCATTAACTCTTTGAAAACAATATGGCAGTGGAACTCATCCTGAAATAGTTGTTAGTGCCAAAACCAATCGTATCACCATGCCTTTAAGATGAGCACTATTTTCAAAGAAAAATATTTTAACATTTTAAGATACATGAAGACAGAGGTTGGTATTTTTCACTTCTCTATAACCAGTGTCTCCAAGAAGTAAGAGTACCCAAACATGTTGAATAATGATTCTTATCTATCCTTTTCCATCTACAAATGCACAACCATGTGTGCATATGCATAAACACATAACACAGACACATATATGTCAAGGGTCATATATGAGTCCAGAGTTAGTTTTGAAAAAGGGAAAAGTACATGAATGAGGTTTAACTGGGCAAATAAACTATACAATCTCTATAAGCAGACTCTGTATAGGGGTCAAATAGAAGATTAAACAATATATCTGTGAACACATTTATGTGCATATGTATGAAATGTACACATACATGTACACTTGCATTCAAAGATCTAAGTATATCATAAAATATATCAGATTAATTATTTCTTTACTTTTATTTTTTAAATAGTAGGGAAACTGAGATACTTGGTACTAGCACAACTTTCACAGTTTAAATTGTATCCATCTTACTTTTAATAATAGGATTACAGAAGTTTTAAAATCAAATTATAAGCATTTGTATAAATAAAATAGCTATTGTCTCTGGTCATAATATCATAACTAAAATCACAGAGAATATGACTTCAGGCAAATGCCAATTGAAAGATGGTTCAACTTACATTAACAGAATACTGACCACCAGAAAAATGAGTAGAACATCAATTACTAGAACATCCCTCCTTTTAATTCATTTTTAAATTGTAAATATTCATTATGACCATCCTGTGCAAAAAATATATCTTGAATTATAATAGCTTCTGTAATGTATCCTCTGGCTTCAATAATTAAGTTTCAAACTCACAGAAATTAATTGGGTTTGATAAGAGAACTTCATAGAATATAAAATTTTCAAATACAGATGAAATAATGTAATGAGGTTAAAATTTACTTTAAGACTTAATTAGAAAATATATATATATCAGAATATCATAAGAAACCCATAGAAAAATTAGAATTTTGACCAGGTGCGGTGACTTACGCCTGTAATTCCAGCACTTTGGGAGGCTGGGGAGGGCGGATCATGAGGTCAGAAGATCAAGATCATCCTGGCCAACATGGTGAAACTCTGTCTCTATTAAAAACACAAAAAAGTTAGCTGGGGTGGTGGCACATCCCTGTATTCCCAGCTACTTGGGAGGCTGAGGCAGGAGAATTGCTTGAACTTGGGAGGCGGAGGTTGCAGTGAGCTGAGAACACGCCACTGCA
>NW_012099543.1:2308735-2328556 GCF_000951045.1 Mandrillus leucophaeus | reverse complement strand
AGTAGCTGGGACTACAGGCGCCCGCCACCATGCCTGGCTAGTTTTTTGTATTTTTTAGTAGAGACGGGGTTTCACTGGGTTAGCCAGGATGGTCTCGATCTCCTGACCTCTTGATCTGCCCGTCTCGGCCTCCCAAAGTGCTGGGATTACAGGCTTGAGCCACCGTGCCCGGCCAGAATTTTGTTTCTTACTCATGTCACACTCTGATTCTGGTGTTAATCATCCCTAGGTAAGTGACTTTCCAACATGTGGTGATTAAAGGACCTAGGGTTCTTCCCTTTTGTCACTTCATCTCATAAGGTCTTGGAGTTCCTCCACATATATTTGACAAATGGGGAGAAAAGAGCATAGGGAAGGCACATCTACATCCTTTGTAAATACATTTGCCCAGAAGTGATACAGTGTATACCATTGCCACTCACAATCCACAAGCAACAACTAATCACATAACCCATTGTGCTGCAAGGGTAGTATAGAATCCTTAGCTAGGAAGCCACTTCCCAGCACAAACTCAATACTACAGAAGGAAAAATACAAATTTTGGTGGATATATCATCATATCTACCTCCCTAGTGATGGTAATAACAATCTTTTATTAGTATTTGCTTACTTTAAGAAAGATATTATATTATTTGATGTGCTTAATATATATAATTCAGCAACTCTATGGGCTAAGAAATGTTCTTGTAACTATATTATACATGAGGAAATAGGCACAGGAGCTGTTTCAGAATATTTTTTATGAAAGGACTTTCTTATGGTAGAAATTGATTCTTACTCTAAATTTTCATTAGAAATGATAATTTTCACTTAGGTACAATATCACAAGGCAGTGTGTATGTAAATATAGATCACAGAATAAATATTTTATTTTAAAAAGTAATGTTGGATGTATCATGAAACAATAATTAATTTTCCTTTTTATAGTCAATCCCGCTTTTTTTTATATATAAATTTGTTGATTCGTAAATGTTTTCAAATACTGCTTATAACACAAACACTAAAAATTCAATTGCTATATCGTATGTTTCTATCATGTGAAGAGATAATTACCAAACCGAGTAAAAAGTCCATTTTATTTATACACCAATACTTGTAATTTGAATAATTTTAACCCAAGGACTTTAATGATTTCTATCATTCTGCTTCAGATTTGAGCAAATTAGGAACAAGTTTATTATTTACTTGATGAATTAGCAGCCTGCTTTTGGCTATTAAAAACACATTATTTTAGAATGAGTAAATTTTTCAAAATTGCTGAAGTTAGAACTTATACTAGAAGATGTTTAAGAGAACACACACATATTATTTCTTTTCCATTTTTACACATTGTCATCTTTCATTCTATTATTGGTCTTAGCCAAATAATTAAATATCAAGGTTCATAATACTTGTAATTCTACAGAGTTTTGAATTAATTAGGTTTGTACTTGGTTATATTCAACAGAGAACACAACCTACAAGTGCTTAATCAGGTAGGTTACCCATTTTTCTCATATAAGGAGTTATCTGACGGCAGTGGTCCAGAATAGTGCAGCATATTTATGATGTTGTTAATTCCCCAGGCTCCTGTTTTTCTGCTCCCACTATCTTAAACATATAGTCTTTCATACTCACAGTTGCAAGTTTGATCCTGTGTTCTAGACAGAAAGCAGCAGATAATGCAAATGGCAAAAGTGCTTTGTCTTAGCAAGTTTTACGTTTTTTAATTAAACGGCCTGGGCCTTCCTCCTGCATCCCACTGTCTAGTACTGGGTCCAATAGCCACTTGTAGCTGCAAGGGAGTCTGTTTTTAGCTGGATACCTTATTGGCTCAAATGAAAACCAGAGTTCCCTAAGGAACAAAACGTTACACTAGTAGTGGCCTATTTCAATTATTGAAAACCACATCTAACATTTTGACAATTTCTTTTTAATTTTACTTTTAAAGTTAAGACAAAAGCATGCAGCCAGACTTTCCTGAGTGATAATAATTTATTCTCTTGACGTCTTTCAGATGTTTTCAAATATACTGCAAAGTTGCCACTTAATATAGTATATGCTTTGCAAAAATAGGTTTATTGCCATTTTAAAACTTTCCTTAAAAAGATAACTTAACTCAGATAGGATTTTGATCCATTAAAAGTTCTGGCCCAGTGAAAATTTAATTTTGATTTTTTGAATAAGTTATTATGTTAGTCTTGAAATGCATTTTATTGCTTTCAATCATATTTTCAAGTCTTATCAAAATGTTTTGCTGTGTCATTTATTTTTGACTATATGTTTTGAAGAACTTGTGATTGCTGACAGACACTGTGTACCCAAATGCTCACAACACAGTAAATCAGCACTAAAGTAGAAATAATAAATATTATACTTTTATAATTACATTTTTATTTTCATATATTTTTAAAACTGCTTTCTTTCTGCTTTATTTCAGGAAATAAGAATAAACAAGTCAGTCTTAAATTTTATAGAACCATTGTGAATGTATTTTCAAAAGATGAAAGCATAAATTTTACTATGAAAAGCTAGAAAACAGTACTGGTTGAAGATGTAGCTGAAGCATATAAAGAAGATATAATTTAGGCTAGGCGCAGTGGCTCACACCTGTAATCCCAGCACTTTGGGAGGCCAAGGCAAGAGGATTACGAGGTCAGGAGATCAAGACCATCCTGGCTAACATGATAAAACTCTGTCTCCACTAAAAATACAAAAAAATTAGTCAGGTGTGGTGGAGGGTGCCTGTAGTCCCAGCTACTCAGGAGGCTGAGGCCAGAGAATGGCTTGAACCCAGGAGGCGGAGATTGCAGTGAGCTGAGATCCTACCCCTGCACTCCAGCCTGGGTGACAGAGTGAGTCTCTGTTTCAAAAAAAAAAAAAAAAAAGATGATGTAATTTTGAGATCATCCCTGAGTTTAGAGATTATGCCAAAGCAGGCCTTATCATGATGGTTAATTGAGACCTAACTATACACACAGGAGGGCCAGTCTAAGAACTCCTTACATGTGGTCAAGAAGTTGGTACTTTACCTCTCCCAACTCTGTTCTTTATTTAGTCTTTAAGTAGCTTTCCTTCAGCAAATACAAAATAGAGAAAATAAGAAAGCAGAATTTATTTGATCAATAAAAAGTAGTACTTTCTTTTTTGGTCTATACATTGAGAATTATTTCTGGCTTAAAAATATACAAATTGGTATTAACTCACTCCAGGTAAAACCTCAAGAAATACCATTGTTATTATTTCTGATTTATGTTTGAATATTCTTTAAAAATTGGAAAAAACTATGTTTTCAGGCATTAGCATTCTGTCTTCAGATTCGATTCTTTGTGTCAGGCCTCTGAGCCAAAGCTAAACCATCATATGCCCTGTGACCTGCACGTATACATCCAGATGGCCTGAAGCAACTGAAGATCCACAAAAGAAGTGAAAATAGCCTTAACTGATGACATTCCACCATTGTGATTTGTTTCTGCCCCACCCTAACTGATCATTGTACTTTGTTATCTCCCCCACCCTTAAGAAGTTTCTTTGTAATCTCCCCCACCCTTAAGAGGGTTCTTTGTAATCTCCCCCACCCTTGAGAATGTACTTTGTTAGGTCCACCCCTTGCCCCTAAAACATTGCTCCTAACTCCACCGCCTATCCCAAAACCTATAAGAACTAATGATAATCCACCACCCTTTGCTGACTCTCTTTTCGGACTCAGCCCGCCTGCACCCAGGTGAAAAAAACAGCCTTGTTGCTCACACAAAACCTGTTTGGTGGTCTCTTCACTTGGACGCACGTGACACTTTGTAGATGCTCTCAGCCATTTTCACGTATGAGTAATATTTAATATTCTTTATTATCTTGGATTAGAATCCTATAGAACTAAGAGAACATTTCAAACTTGCTCATTTTAGTAAATTTAAATTCTCGCTGGTTTAGACTCAACATCCATTACTGTAAACGGCGCTACATATAGACCAAAATGTATACTTAGTTAATTCTCCTACATCTATTTAAATGGACAAAAATAGAAAGATACTAACACCATGTATTAAGTGTTTCTAATATGTCAAGCTTTATGTTAAGTACATGGATTATCTCATGTAATCTTCACAGTAGTCTCATCTATTACCATTTTTCAGATTAAAAATCAAAGATAAGAGAATTAAAACAACTTGATCAAGACCACAACATACAAGAGGCACAGTTAAAATTCAGGCACTAACAGAAAACAAATAAAGTTTACATGTAATACATCTAATTTAATAATAAAATTCCCATGAAGTCCAGAGAGGTACACGACCAGAAATGTGGCTAATGATTTCTAAATCATTTCCACTCTGCTGATATATGAGCTACAGTGTGAAAGTTTTGCTTAATCTTAAAATGGAGCCAGGGGAAAAAAACAGAAACAAAAACAAAAAAACCTAAAGGAAATGATTATGTTAGTGAGAAAAATGCTTGGTTTTTGAACCATGAAGAAAAATGAGTTAACACTACTTTGAGTGATTGTAGATTTGAATCAAACTTTACATTGACATTCCTGGATTCTAAGAAAAATCAGGGAAATGTGTGTGATAAAAATCATTCAGCAGGTATCAGTATACATTAGTATAGATCAACAGCTTAATCATTTGACTTTGAGCATATTGTCTGGATTCTAAAGGCAGAATAGGACAAGAAGAGACAGAGTAGCATAGAGAGGATCTGTATCAAGTCCACAAGCTAAAAATAAGTTGTTTTATTTGATGATTCCCAGAAGACCAGATATTATCCTAGACAATTCTAAGACTAATCCTAAAATGTAAATAACATTTAGAAGTAGTCTGAGGTCCTATAATGTGTATGTGTGTGGTGAGGGTGTGGGCGGGGGTTGGAGGGCTGCTGGGAGAGGTACTGGAACAAGAGGTTGCCTCAGAGTCCTCCATCTGAAGCAGCAGTTTAAGTTGTACCAAGGCAGCTGGCCTGCCAATAATTTTTGTTGCAGACCTTAGCCTGGGGAAACATCTAATTCTGTAAGATTTGGGGTTGTTTTCTCCTGTTACTGAAAGAGTGGAAAAGTAAAAGGATTGTGCCCTGGGGTTGTTTGCCCAGACTAGGAACTGTGACATTAAGCTCAATCCCATTTTGACTTAACTGTCTCATTTCTGACACCTATTCCTCCAAACTGGGATGTACTGATCTGTGAATGTCATAAATAATCAGTGAACTACAAAACAGACTTAAAGAGAAAGACTAGATATTGAGTTCACATTTTCCAGATACAGAAAGCGAAAGGGGGAGGCTGTCAAGGATGTATCCAGAAATATTTTCCTAACATGATTTTAAATGTTTGATTTTTAAATTTTTATTTTTAGGTAATTTGACAGGAAGTTAAAGAGAAGTAAAGCAACTGGAAAAAAATTCACCTTATAGCAAGAATTTCAAATGAAAAATTTTTGAGTTCTGCATTATAAATCACTGGGCTACTTTACTTGGAAATTCTGGTTTATAATGAATTAAAGGAATGAGGAATAATTCAATTTATTTAAAATTGAGTTAATTACAATTTTTCATAAAGTTCTCTTTATATGTTGCTTACAAGGTCAGAATAAGAAAGTTCAGTAATGGCTGTGCAGTCCAGTTTGGCAGCCACTAGCCACATGTACCATTTAAATTTGTATTTTAATTCAATAGAATTTAGGATGCAGTTCCTCAGTAGCATTAGCCACCTTTCAAGTGTTCAATAGTCACATGTGGCTAGTGACAATCTCATTGGAGAGCCAAAGAGAAAGATCACTTCCATGCTTGCTGACAGTCCAGTTGGACCGGAATAGTGAAACAGCATGGGCTCTAAATTTAGATAGACCTCAATTCAAAATCATCAGCTGAGATTAATGACACTTGCAAGTTAATTTATTTGTGTCGCAATTTTAATGTTTAAGTCACAGGCAGCATTTTCTGCATCATGTCATTGTTGTTAGGATTAAATGTTGTGACAGTCTTAGTTCAGAATGTCCCCATTTAGGAAGTGTGTATTGTGAGAAATTAAAAGGATGGGCTCTGGAATCAGAAAGGCCTGTGTTTGAATTGAGTCTGCTCCTTAGAAGATATGTGATTTGGGCAAACCACTTAATTTTCTAAACACCAATTCTTTAGATTGAGATAACAATATCTACCACATAGAGGCGTTGTAAGAATTAAAGAATTATCTGAGAAAATACAAGTAAAACACTTTATATAATGCATGGTACTTACTAAATAGTCACATGCTAATAAGTGTTCAAAATGTGAGTTACCTGTCATACTCAAGGCAAACTTGTATACCACAACATAACTTCCATAAATTTCATAAACTAAAACATAGAAAGTATAAAATGCTGCCTAATATAGAAATAACAATAATAGTAATAATTGTCACTGCTGCTATTATTAAAGAATAAGATACTCCAGTAACTCAATTGAGCCATTATTGAAATAGAGTCTTTTCATCAACATTTTACTGATTGTCAGTGTTTTAAATAATGCTTTTTATCTCATTATTGTTATCCTGGTTTCTTCACTTAAGGGAGAATAAATTAACAAATATATGTTTAACTTATGTTAATATAAACTTAATGTTTATGCTAACATAAAGAATAGATTTCTTTACTGTAATTTCATTTTAAGTGGATAACTATCCTTTTGCCACACAGTAAGGTATCTTAAGAGATAATAGGTAGTCTCCTTACCACATGTCAATTTTGAAAGATGACATTCACTCTAGGTCCTATGACCACAAGAGTTAAATTTTAAAATGGTCCACAGATGGGATTATTTTATTTTTAAGCACTTCCATGTATGCACATATGCACATTAAATTTACTTCACAGAAAGGCCTTAAGTGTTTTAAAACTCTGTTTGGAAAAGCCTTGAAATTTGAAAAGGAAAGATTTCCATGCATTGGTTGGTTTGTGGTTTTACCAACATGATTTTTATATGTGTAGATTCTTTAGAGATGGTATTTAAACTTTATACTCTATACTTTCACATTCTCATTTTAATCTATAAATCTTTTAAACTGTGTGCGCTTTACTAATCATACTGAAATATGGGTGTGTGCATATGGCTTGGAGCAATGAAGTATTTAAAAGACATTTAAGGTAAAAAAAAAAATGTGTAGTAAAAAAATGTAATGCTTATATGGTTTATGTAGAAAGAATATTTAAAATGGAAAATAAAAGCTACTTTAAAATATAGAAGAGTCTCACCAAAAAAATTGTGCTAGGCATTTGGTAGAGCATAGGTATAATTGTTAAAAATACTGTTTTCATATAAGGTTAGTATGCTTGTCAGAAAGAGGAAAACATCTGTATTGTTAGCAATTCAAAATTACAGTTTCTAGGTTGACTAGCATGGAACTGAATACTATAATGAGTTGTCCTGGCTTAAAACATCAGTAACATCATGTTTAATGCCCTCAAGGAACAGCAGGAACATAACTGTTGTAGTACAAACCACTTAAAGTTTTCCAGGGCTATTATATTCATGCTATCATATGTGCTACTAATTAGACAAATTTTATCTTTTTCCAGTCTTTTACCAGTTTGTGAATTTCATGTCATCTTTGAGTATAAAAAAGTATACATTTTTAACAAGTGTTTATGCTCACTGTTTTCAAATAATAATTTCTAAATCCTACTCATGACTTTGTTGATTTTGGGGAAAAATGAAGTCCCCTTCTTTTTTAAAATTCTTTTGCATAGACAGGGTCTCACTCTGTTGGCCAGGCTGGTCTGGAACTCCTGGCCTCAAGCAAACCTCCTGTCTCAGCCTCTAAAGTGCTCAGATTCCTGAAAGGTTTAAAAGGTAAAGGAGACATGCTTCATAAAATGCTATTTCTTAGCTCCCTTTTCAAAAAACATATGGAAAAACTGAAACAATATAAAATACAAGAGAAAGTATTTATCACTCACAGACTAAATGTACGTAGGAAAAATAAAGAAATAAATGAAGCAATTAATGTAACTATCTCTTGAACGTCATCTGTGTCCAAATCCCTGGTGTTAAACACCGTAGTCTACACAAAGATAAATAAGAAAGAATCCTGGATTGCAAGGAAATAGTCCAGAAAAGGAAATAAGGCAGGAACTCAAGCTACTATATGGTGAAAAGTTTTGTAGTGTTTCATTTGAGGGAGCTATGTCTGTCTGAAGCAATCAGAAAAGACCATGGAGGAAGTAGAATTTGTGCTTAAAGGACAGAAATCCACAGGGACGAAGTTATACAGAGAAAGTCCTAGAAGTGGTAAATGCAAGGCATATATTGAGCACACAAAATATTTCAGTTTGATTGGAATATAATCTGTAAAAAAAGAATGTTTAGAAATAATTGGGTAAATGTTCATTGGATCAAGATCATAGAGAACCTAAATGCTGGATACTGTATTGAATAGACAAGAGAGTTGGTACCCTAAAATCATTTTGATGATAGGAGCAACAAGAACAGTATTTTTGGAAGACAAAAAGAAAGACTGATACAAGAAGAGATTATATGTGGAATCCAGGTGGGTGATTTTGTAATAGCACAGGGACAGGATGGGGAGCACCTCCCTGCACCAGGGAAGAGCAGTAATGGCATTGAGAAAGTTTATAGGACGATATGCTCTAGAGGCGGAACCCGTGGCACCTGGCAAACAATCAGGGGTAGATAACAAGGGAGATAGAGAATAGCCAAGTAAATCTGAAAATCTGGGACTGGCGTTCAGGAGATGATGCTAATGCTATCAGAACTGGAGAAATCAGAAATGTAAGAATTTTGTGGGGTGGACTGATATGTTGAAATCATGAGTAATCTTTTACTTATACTTTTAAGAAATATTTATTGATATTCTACTATGTGCCAGAAGTTATGCTAAATGCTGGGGATGAAATGCTGAGTGCAAACAGATTACAGTTCATTAAGGAAGACACCTTTGATACTTGACAATACAAAAAATATAAACATGAAAGTAACAAATGTGACAAGCACTTGAGACCAGAGAAAAAGTGCTTCTAATGCTTCTAGGGAGATTGTTTCACCCATTAAAATGACTCTTAAACTGAAATTTGAAGAGTAAGTAGAGGGAGTCAAATAGAAGAGACAGCAGCAAAAGGCCTTCTAAAGCCGAGGTCGTGCGTGTGCCGCTACAACCACGACAGGGCCAGGCGTGGTGGCTCAGGCCTGTAATCCCAGCCCTTTGGGAGAACAAGGCAGGTGGATCACTTGAGGCCAGGAGTTCAAGACCAGCCTGGCAAACATTGTGAAACCCTGGGCATGGTGGCACATGCCTGTAATTCCAGTTACTCGGGAGGCTGAGGCACTAGAATAGTTTGAATCTGGGAGGCGGAGGTTGCAGTGTGCTGAGATTGCGTGACTGCACTCCAGCCTGGGTGACAGAGCCAGACTCTATCTCAAAAATAAACAAACAAACCAACAACAATAACAACAACAACAAACCCACTACAGAATCTAATGGAGAAGAGAAGGAAGATGGTTGTCTAAGACGTGGAAAGATGGCCATGTTGCTGGAGCAGACAGCAAGGGGAGAGGAGGTGCAATCCCAGAAAAGAGGGGAAAGAAAGCTAAATCGTGTATGGCCTTATAGTTTGTGTTAAGCTAGGAGCAAGAGGATGACACTGAAAATTTTTAAGCATGAAAATACCATAATCAGAGGACAAAGGGGTAATATAGACTGTGTGGTAGTGAGAAACAGGGAAGAAGTGAACCTTTTTAAGAATATTTCAGAGGAAAAAGGTAGGGTTTTATGATATGATATGCATTAGAGAGAAGTAAGGGCCAGAGTAATTTCTATGTTTTTGTATTACCCAATGGGATAAATGATATGAGCATCAGCGGAAAAGGTCCACATAAAAAGAGGAAACTATCAGCTGAGTTTTGGACATACGCAGTTTAAGCCAATAAGATAATTTCCAATTTCCAAGAAGATATACCCATAGCTATTAAAAATGAAGAACAGCTATTTCTGAGGTTGGGGAATGGTGGAGATAAAGACCTGAAAGTCGTTGGCACAGATGTGGTAGTTGAAGCCATTAGAGCAAATGAAATCCTAAAGCAGAATACAGAATGAAATGAGGGAGACCAAAGACGGAACTTTAAGAAATATCCATGTAAGAAAACAGAAGGGAGACATTCCCAAAAGATTGGCAGCGAAGAAACAATCACAGAGGTTGAGAGTAGAAGAATCTGAATAATAAAGCTCTATGGAGTTTCATGAAGACCTAATTACCCATATTGTTCATGTATAATCCCTCTTGTATATTTAATGATATGAACAGCATCAAGATGTACAAACATTGACTTTGGTTTCTAGACTCCCTCCCTCCAAAGCTTCAAAAGACACACACACACACACACACACACACACACACACACGTGCGTGCGCACATACACACCTGTTCCCCTGCTGTGTTAGGTAAGTATGAGGTAAATGGTTATGAAAGCTACTCTTTATTATCCTCAATAATAGGTCTGTATTTGACAAACAGATTCTTGCTATATTCTATTAAGATCTATGAAAAACAGAAACAAGAGAAAAATTATCTCTAGCATTAAGTGTCAAGAAATTACAGCTGTTATTTGTCTGCTTTTAACTTATTGAGATATTGTGGCATGCAGCCAGGTTAACTCAACAATAGACAGTATCAGCAATGTAACAACAAAGTCACTGGGCTTACATGCAAACTATAAAAGGATATTTGCTGTATTGTTCTTGCCCTTGGAATGCTCCTTCCTTCCCTTCCTGTTTTGTTGCTGCAATAGGATGTCAGCTCAAATTTACTGCCATTATTGTCATTTGGCCAATGAATATTATGAAATGTGGTAGGCACTTACCGAACATGCAGTCTGAAGTCTGACTCCTTTAAAGAGGTTATTGGATTGGCTGAATGTTCTTCGAATATGAATGTGACAATAAGGCTTGTCTCTTTCCCCTATGTGAAGTGAACCCTTCAGAATGGCTTTGTATCTCAAATAAAAGTTATGGCCTTTAAGAAATACAATTATCTTTCTCAGAAATTTTCAAAATTAGTCTACAGCCTAAGGTAGCATCCTGAAATTCCATCAGAATTTCCCTAAAAACAACAAAAATCTGTCTTCATGAGAAACAAGCATAAGACAGAGTTTCTTAACCTCAGCACTACTGACATTTTAGACAGGGTCATTCCTTGTTGTGAGAGTTTGTCCTGTGCATTGCAGGACATTTAATCACATCCCTGGCCCCTATCTTCTAGATTCTAACAGTACCCTAACTCCTACAAGAAGCGATAATCAAAAATGTCTTCAGACTTTGCCAAATGTTCCCTTGGGGGCAAAATCACTGCAGGCTGAGAACCACTGGCCTAAGAGAAGTATCTTAATGGAAAGCAATAAAGAGTAGAATTTGTGAAATATATATGGTGTAATCATAATTTAATTTTCACTTTTCACTTTCTATCATTATATGGTATAATAGTACCTAAAGAATAAAGGCAAGCCTTTAAATAGTAAAATCACCCACTAATAGTAACAATTTTCTAATCTTTCTTATCATAATGAAATTTTTGGTAAGCTCTCTGGGATGATGTTTGCGTTTTTCTCTGTTTTGGATTTTACATACTAGTTTTATTCATTCATTTATCCACTCCTTCATTCAATAAGTATTTCCCTTTATGCTCCAGGCAGTAGGCATTAGAAACAAAATAATGACTGAGATAAGCAAGGTTGCTGCTGCTCCAGTGGAGTTTAAATTCTAATAAACAAAAGCACAGTGCACAAATAAGATTCAGCTAAGCAGAGGATCAATACAGTCTGATGTTATTGAGCAAGGATTGGCAAACTATGCTGGCTTGTTTTCGCAAATAAAGTTTTATCAGAACACAGCAACACATTTACTTATATGTTGTCTATGACTGCTTTTCTGCTGCAACACCAAGGTCAATTAGCTGTGATAGAGAACATATGGCCTGCAAAGCCTAAAAATATTTGCTACGTAGTACTTGCAGGAAAAGTTTCCAGACTCCTATAACAGAGTGAGATTGGGTGGCCGTTTTTGATTAATTGGAGAACAACATTTTGCAAAGATGATAGCTACTAGACATTTAAACTGATAGCTGCTAGAAGGAATCAGGCCTGAGAAGAAGAGAAAGGGAAGAGCAGGCAAAGGAGAGGCTGGAAAGAAACCCCTAAGGCAAGAATGAGCTAATGTGGTTGAGAAATAGGAATGGTCAGAGATGAGATATGAAAGATAATGTGAGCCTGACCATGCAGGGCTTTGTAGGTAATGCTAGAGATGAAGATCTTTACTCCAAGTGAGATAGGAAGCTGAGTGGGATTTGAAAGTTTTGTGTGTTGTGACCTAAGTTACGTTTTAACTGGAATGTTCTGGCTGTTCTGCTGAGAACAGAATATAGGAAGGCAGGAGAGATCATTTAGGAGGTTAATAGTCAAGCTAACAGACAGTAATTTCTTGACTGGACTATTAATAGTGAATATGGAGAGAGGGAATGAGTTTGGGTTAAGTTTTAGAAGTAAAATTTACATGACTTGTCAGTAAGGTAGAAATGAAAGGTAAAGAAAGAAACAGAAAGGTAAAGAAAGAAACAGAAGAGTAACCCCTAGATTTTTGAATTAAATATGTGCAGGAGGAAATGGGCTTGAGGGTTTATGATATCAGAAGTTCTGTTTTGGGTTTATTAAATATTCATGTAGAAATATGAAGTAGATATAGAGATATAAGATTCTGGAGTGGCAGGGAGAAGTCAGAGTTGAAGTTAAATATTTGGATGGTATTTGAGGCCATGAGAGAGGATGAGGTCATTTAAAGAGATGTTGTAGATGGAGAAGAGCAGACCAGAGGACTAGTCAGTTCCACATTGAGAAATTAACTACGAGAGCAGGATGCAGTAGAAGACAAGAAGTAATGTCTGGTGAGAAAGAAGTAAAACTAGCAAAGTGTGTTGTCCTGGAACTGTCGTTTGATGAATAGAATACCTCGTTGTCTTTCCAGACCAACTATTTATGTTCCTACTTTACAACAAACTGAGAGTTGCCGCCGGGCGCGGTGACTCACGCCTGTAATCCCAGCACTTTGGGAGGCCGAGGCGGGCGGATCACGAGGTCAGGAGATCGAGACCGTCCTGGCTAACACGGCGAAACCCCGTCTCTACTAAGAATGCAAAAAAATTAGCCGGGCGTGGTGCGGGCGCTTGTAGTCCCAGCAACTCGGGAGGCTGAGGCAGGAGAATCGCCTGAACCCGGGAGGTGGAGCTTGCAGTGAGCCGAGATCGCGCCACCACACTCCAGACTGGGCGACAGAGTGAGACTCCGTCTCAAAACAAACAAACAAACAAACAAACAAAAAAGAAACAGAGTTAATGAGATTGGGTGACTGGTCAAAACTGGTAATCAGACGAGTGAGGACTAAAATCAGATGTTATTCATCTTACATACAAAGCTCTTGTGGCCATGAAATACCTGAGGTGGATGCTTGGTTTTTGTCTAGTTAGCATCTCTTTGAGGAACTATCTCCTCACTTCATCCTCGTTCCATGTTGGTGGAATGAAGCCCACTAATCAGACCTTCAATCTTACGGCTCCAGTAACTATTTGGAGTATGAATTAATGATACAATCCAGGCTAATCAATCTTTCTTAGGAATTTTTTTTTTTTTTTTTTTTTTGAGACGGAGTCTCGCTCTGTCACCCAGGCTGGAGTGCAGTGGCGCGATCTCGGCTCACTGCAAGCTCCACCTCCCAGGTTCATGCCATTCTCCTGCCTCGGCCTCCCAAGTAGCTGGGACTACAGGCTCCCGCGATCACGCCCGGCTAATTTTTTTATATTTTTAGTAGAGACGGAGTTTCACCGTGTTAGCCAGGACGGTCTTGATCTCCTGACCTCATAATCCGCCCGCCTCGGCCTCCCAAAGTGCTGGGATTACAGGCGTGAGCCACCGCGCCCGGCCAATAATCTCTTTCAACTGTGGAGTAGGGGACTACTTTCACAGGGATAATGAGCTGTGAGAATGACGAATGCCTAGAACTGCCAGTGCCTAACTTGCTACCAAGTGGGGGAAGATACTGCTTAAAAATAGGACCAACGCTGAAACAACGTGATAGTTGTGTGAGCGTCTGGAAACTCAGTTGGGCCTGGGGATAAAAGCACAACTCCCCACGACGCCGCTCCTTTCCTCATTATTTCACTTAAACTGGTTTGAATTGAGTTTTTACCATTTGAACTCCCAGAATTTCTAACACAACACTTTGTCTTGTTTATCTGTGTACACCAGCGTATCTCCATCCATACACAAAAGATGCTTAATAAATATTTATTAAATAAGATGGAAAATGAGTATTTAATAACATACCCTGATTTAAAATTAAATCATTAGTTCAGCTATTTAACACTGAAAGGAGTTTAAAGATTTTTCCTCCCGTTACTAGACAAAGACATTTAGTTTTCTGAGAAAACATAGTTTCAACCAAAATTGTTGATCTTTTCAAAATGTCAACATTGACAAGTAAATAATTTAACTATTTTTTAAAAATTTAAGGTCACTTTCTTCTTTTTTCTCTCCCCTTTATTTTCATAGTTCGGTGAATGGACAAAGAATTACTTTAGGACAACATTCATTTAATGGTTTCAGTTGCCTTTCTCTCTCTAGTCTTTAAAGTATATTATCCCATTTACCTTCTTTCCTACGTTTGTTCCCCCTTGGGTTCTAACTTGATAAATTGGTCTTCAACCTAAGTCTTTATAAAATTCCTTTTGTATCTCTAAGTTGCAAATACACCTTTAAGCTTATGAAAAATAAGTTAGTATGACTACTGATATAATCAGTGTTGCCATTTTATTATAACAATATAATTTTTTTCCTTTTGAAAATTGTGAGTGAAGATTATTTGAACTATGAGTCTTCCATTGTGTGGGAGAGGAAATAGAATTTTCAATTATTCCTCATTTTAATGGAATCAGAATGAAAAATCTGACTTCTCTGTCTAACTGCAAATGTAGTGGCCATAATCTTGGTACTAATTTTTCCTTTCTGAAATTACTGACACTGCTACCATTTTTATTACCAGAGGGAAAGTAATCCACTATTTTCTGGGACTACCTTAAAGAAAAAAGTAGTGAAATTTTAGCACTCTCTGAAAAAAAAAAAGGAATTTTTACTTTTAAGTGTCCACTTCTAGGGCCTATAAATATTCTGATTCTACCTACCACAGTCTCCACACCTGTAATGTCTTAAATCAGAAACTGTAACAAATCTGGTTTGTGGCTATGAACAGGGTGGGCTCCACTGAAATACACGACCACCAACCTCTACAGTTAACTTTAGTCACTGCATAATTCATTTTTACTACTGCTGTGTTTTTTCTGCTTTATCGAAAGTTATGATTTCAAGTTCTATTTGTACCTTTGCTGGCTTAGTTTGAACCAGCTTTTTTTTTTTTTTCTTTTTTAATGTCTCAGGTTATTAATCAAATTTATACTGATGTAAAAGTTTCCTTTACTCTCAGCATCTCTCCCTGCCCCCACAATTTTTCACTATTTGGATCAAGGTAGCATTTACTGAGTACTTATTTTCACACATTATGCTTTGATGACTATATTTAATTCTTTTTCTATTTTTAATGTAGATTTTATGATACAAGAATCACTGAGGCCTCTGAGATAAGTTCCACCTAGTTGAGTCCATTTCAGGCTTCAGGTAACCATTTTTGTTTCCACAGTGATAAGCTTCTTTATTTAGTTAAGAAGTACATATTAGAATCTGCTATGTATGAAAGAACACACATCTAAATTATATAAGCATAAGAATATTTTCATCAAATACTGATTCAGCATGTCTCTTCAATTATATGTTGTATATGAGGTTATTATAAAATGACTTCTCTTGAATTTCTCTTTCTTATTGAAGCTTAACCTTTGATGACACCTCCAAAAACCATTGAGCCATTCTTAATAAGCTTATTCATTTCAGGCATTAGCTAAATGTCATCTGGTGGCTTGTGTTACATAAATGTTGAATTTAATCATTAAGAGAAATCATCTGAAGTGGATTTGAAGACTCTTCCTTTGATTCTAGTGAAGAGATCCTTTAAGGTAGACTTCACAAACTTTCTTAGATTTGGGTCTGCTACTATGGTAAACGGTCCCATTGATCACTAGAGTTTGTGTGTGTGTGTGTGTGTGTGTGTGCGTGTGTGTGTATATATATGTGTGTGTGTATGTTTTAACTGATGGGCGATGAGAAAGTTATAATTAATAACTTTAGGCAATCAAAAAGATGGGTAAAAAAATTAAGAAGTATTTTGGATGAAATAGACTCGAGCTTAAGCAAAACAATGACCTGACAGACCACATCGGTGGTAGAGAAGGCTGCCTTAATAAATTTATTATGTGTAAAATGAACAAGTCTAAATATGGCTGGTAATGAGACAGTATCTGCAAGAGTATTCATACATGAACATTATATTTTAAGGAGAAATACTATAAAGTGAATAGAAAGCAAATAATTTGAAGACCAGTTTAAAAAACTAAGATAATTTATCCTAAATAATAGAAGGTACAGGAAACTTTACATTGTCTTATTAATATACTGTAAAGACTTTTCTACCAAAATGTAGATTTCATTTTTCTTTATGGCCCCAAGTGGGAGAATTGAGGTCACTGAGGCATGACTAAGTACACAGATTTTGGCTGCTTGTAAGGAACAGCTTTCTTCCCATAAAGAGAAGTACCTAAGTGGGAACAGAATACTCTCTTTGTGTTTAAGCAAAGGTTGTTATATCACAAAGTGGGGTTGTATTTAGAATTGAAGCATTGAATCTTCCTAACCCAGAGATTTTACTCTATCCTAAGCTATCAAACCAATGATTATTTAACCAGATATTGTTAGGAATTCTGATATAACCCCAATTCTACTCCCTTCTTGACTCCCCTATTTTTTTAACAAAGATACATGTTATGAATGTACCTTTGATAAAAGTATGTATCTATATCTACATATATTTATAAATAAATGTCTTTTTTTTTTTTACTTCTTTTCTAAATCATATTCAATTAAAATCAAAGTCATGATCCTTTTTCTTTAAAATGTATGTCTCATATTCATTATTTTTAACTTCTTTTCGTTGCTGGAGCTGCCACATTTTCCCAAATCCTAATCTGCTCAAATCCAAACCAGATAGATAGCCTAGTAACAAGAGCCCTTGCTACGAGTATTCTCATTTCTATATTTTCTTAGATACTGTACCATACCAAGAATACATTCCTCAAATAATAATTTTATTTCACCTTTTACCTCTTTCCCTTTTTAAAATTTCCTTTGACTACAGAATTGGTACAAACTCCCAATTTAAAAATTCACAAATTCCCATAACTTAATTTTTATTATTTACCGAATTTTGTCATTCTCAATGTGACCTTTCTGGTATGGGGTCTGATACCGTTCTTTTCTAGGGACATCGAGACTTGATTATTTGTGTGTACTTCATTCCCCAATTTTAACTCCTATCTCTGAACTTCTATTTCCTTCACTCAGTATCCTGGAAGGTCTAGCTTACTTTCTTCCTGGTGTACTTCCTTACCTCTCTTGCCCAAGTTAAACATCCATTTCTGTCTTACTTTTTAGTAAGCACTGTAGTTACATATTTATGTACATATGTGTTGAATAAGCTGGTAGCACTCAATTTACAGTGTTTGAGAGAAGCTCCAGATTTATAATATATCCCTGTTCATTTTTTGTTTTTTACCAATAATATGGTTTAATTGTGCATATGTAATCACAATTCTACAATAACACATACTTCCTACAACATTAGACCCTGAGAAAACATGTGGCAATTCTCTGTCAATTTGGAAAGGAAGCATTCACCTATGAAAGAAAATGCTTCCATCAGGTACTTTAAGGTTGAAGAGGCAGAGGACAAGCTATCCACAAGGAATTTGGAAGAGAAGCTTGTTTCGAAGTTGGATGAGCCATGGTAAAATCTCAAACAGTTTGTTATTTTTAGCTCTGCCAAGAAATAGCTAATTTCATGCAAGAATTATCTTGCATCTGACCCAGAGCAAAGACTCCCTGGCCGTTCTTTGTATATGTTGATGCAACGGGAGAATTGTTTCATGCTTTAAAAACCAAGCGAGGAAGAACTTGAGAAAAAGAAAAGAGAGTTGTAGGGTACTAAACAGTTTTGCTTTTCTTTCTGGCAGACTTATTTGTAACTGCAAAAGAAAAGACTGTCAAGATATTTGGTAACTAGGAAGAACTGAAGTGGCTATTTTCTCCCCCACATTTTTATAAACCTCTTTTTCTAAGTCAGGTTCCGTTAGGAAACTGACTAGCTAGCAGGTGGTAGTTAGTTCTTTCTTTCTCTGCTGTTGACATTCAACAAAACAATCCCGTCATTTATCCTTTTATGTATACATATTTCAAAAATCAATGTTTGCAATTTTGATTGCCTTCTCCACAATATTCTTGTGACTTGTGAGAATAAGATGAAGCATTAAAAATAGGTCATTTAGAGAGCAGGCATAGGGAATGGAGAAGTGTAGGAAATCAACTGTTTCGTTACCCCAGTCCCTTTCCCAAGACTGCTTTCTAAAATGCTGTCTTTTATTTTCAAATTCATTTTTCTTCATATTCAGTTCACCTTAGCTGGTAAGAAAGGCTTTGATCAGTATTTTATTGGTATTACTCATATGAATACTCCCCTGGAATTATATTGAGGGTGTAAGCTACACATATCTCCTGACCTCACCCTGCCTCTTGTCCTTGCCTGCTGGTTATGAAATTATATTTAAAATGTACATCTGTTTCTTCCTTAATACCAAAGATTAAATAGCAGCATGAAGCCTCCTCATTTTCTTTTTTTATGTTGGAAATTGAGATTTTCTTGTAATCAGCAAGCAAAATAAAAACAAAAACAAGACATGACAGGAAAAAAACGGTATATAAGTAGACTAAATGACTTCCTGTTGGGGAGGTGTTTGCGTGGGGGTGCCTATAATCAAAATCATCAATCCTACCCAAGCATGACGCTGGCATAAAACACTACCAAATGAAGACATCCTGTTATTCCTGCTTAAAAGGTAACTATTTGGGAAAAGATAACATATTAAGCTCATATAACTGTCACTGTGAGAAAATTTGTCATAATTTTTCAGCAGTCAGTTGGAGGAAAGGAGACTGAGAGAGAACAGGAACTTGCCTGGAAAAAGACCATAATACAATCTGAGTACAATGTGTACAGTGTGGGTGAGCTCTGACATTAAAGATCATAGAGTCATAGAAACTTGAAGTTGGTTAAGTAAAGAAGGTCTGGTCAGATGGGCTTGGTCAGATTTGTATATCTAAATACAGAAAAGGTACAGTAATAATATGGTATTGTAATTTCATGGGACCACAGTCGTATATGTGGTATGTCATTGACTGAAATGTTGTTATGGAGTGCATGACTGTCTATCGGTGTATTGCTCTTCTTATAGCAGAAGTCTCCTTTTTTCCATTCTCATAGGGTGACATGCCCTTTAATCTCTTCCTTTTAAAATTCTCTCTCAACATATACACTCTTTAAATTTCTCATACCAAGACTTTGTTCTCTTCCATCCGCACATGACCTGCATTTATGTATAGGCACTATTTAAATTCTCTTCTCCACGTTTCTCATGTTTCTCTTCTTATTTCCAGTTGGTATAGCCTATGAATGTTTTGCAAAAAAAAAAAAAAAAATTTTTTTTGAGTCAGGGTTTCACTCTATCACCCAGGCTGGAGTCCACTGGCAGCATCCTAGCTTACTGCAGCCTTGAACTCCTGTGTTCAAGTGATCCTCCAGCCTCAGCCCCCCAGGTAGCTGGG
>NW_012099543.1:2269510-2308463 GCF_000951045.1 Mandrillus leucophaeus | reverse complement strand
AGTAGCTGGGACTATAGGCACCCGCCACCATGTCCAGCTAATTTTTTGTATTTTTAGGAGAGATGGGGTTTCACCGTGTTAACCAGGATGGTCTCGCTCTCCTGACCTCATGATCTGCCTGCCTCCGTCTCCCAAAGTGCTAGGATTACAGGTGTGAGCCACCGCGTCCAGCCTGGCCTGCAGTTTTTAAAATAAATTGGAACTCTTTCCTGTATTGAAACTGTTGCTCACCCTATAGAAACATGGAAATCGCAACTGTTTTTTTTTTTGTGTGTGTGTGATTCTCTATTTTGTCCTTTGTTTGTCTGTAGTCTTTTTCTTCTGTTGTTCTCTGAATGTTGTTCCTTAGGGTTCAATTGTCATCTCAGTGCTCTTCTTATCCTATATAATCTCCCTTTATGGTTTAATATCTCAGGTATTACTCAATTGTCAATGTTGCCAAACCTGTGATCATTTATATTCGATCATCTAATAAACATCTGCTTATTCCATAGATGTCTTAAATTTTCCATTTTCAAAATTAATTCTTTCTTTCCCTGAAATAGATCGTTCTATAATATTTTCTATGCCAGTTGTTGAGGCTTTCACCCAGTAATTAAAGCTAGCACACTGGCAGTTATTCTTGACTCCTCCATCTTTTGCACAGCTCGTATTTCTGTAATTATCAACGACCACTAAATTAACTCATCAGTGGTTCTTAGTCCCCCTTGCTAACTAAAATCACCTGGAGAGATTTAAAAATATGCTAGATCAATTAAAACAGAATCTCTGGGAGTAAGGCCCTTGAATTCGTTATTCTAACGTGCAGAGAGGAATGGAAATCACTTTTCTCAAATGTCACTTTTTTACCTCTGCCCCATTTCAGGTCCTCATTGTCACTTAATGGGTATCTCCTGTATGTGGCCACTCTGCCTTCAGTCATACCCCATCTGATCCATTATCAACCTGGCCATTAGGGTAAACATTCTCAAATAGAAATGTTATAAAATCATTTCCCTCATCTCTCCTGTTTCTATTATATACACACTCCCCTGGCTTAAAATCCTTCAATAACTTCCCCTGAAAAAAAAAAAAAACTCAAATCCTAACTCTTTATTTGGGCACATGAAGCTGTATTTTCACTTACGCACCACTTGCCACTTTTTGCCTTTTGTTTACGGTTCTCTGCTTCCCACAAAATGGAATTTTTTCCTATTCTCTCTTCTTTTTTTTTTTTTGAGACAGAGTTTCACTCATGTTACCCAGGCTGGAGTGCAATGGTGTGATCTCGGCTCACTGCAACCTCCGCCTCCCGAGTTCAAGTGATTCTCCTGCCTCAGCCTCCTGACTAGCTGGGATTACAGGCACCCACCACCATGCCCAGCTAATTTTTGTATTTTTAGTAGAGACGGGGTTTCGCCATGTTGGCCAGGTGGTCTCAAACTCCTGACCTCAGGTGATTCACCCACCTCAGTCTTCCAAAGTGCTGGGATTATAGGCTTGAGCCACCACACCTGGCCTCTTTTCTCTCTTCATACACAGCTTTCTTTCTTTTATGCCCTTGTTCAGTAGCTCTCCTCCGACTAGAATGATCCTCCTGTGATTAACTATTAATCCTATTTATTGTATATGTCTTGGTTTAGTAATTACTTTCTCCAAGCTGGGTGAGTGCCTTTCCTCAGTTCTCATAATGACCTCTGCCTATAGAAATTACTGCTTGTACCACCTGAGTTTATAATAATCTCTTTATGTTCCTTTCTCTTTGGAAACAATGACTGGTTCATAATCATCTTTGTATATCCTGATGTCCAGCATAATGCTTGGAATATACTAGATACTTTAAAAAAGGCATACTAAATAGATGAGTGAATAAGAAATTAAAAATTTTATCAGAAATTATAGCTGATAACATAAAGATAGGTACCTAATAAGTTTTGTCCCCTAAAACAAACAAGATAATTAAAATAGAAAAAGATCATTTCCTTTACGCTCAGAATAGGAACTTGAAAACCAACAGGGAAGACTTTCTGTAGATTTGCAATATATTAGATCTCTATTGGCATTGTTAGTTACTTCTGTAGGTCATTGTCTTCTGATTTCTATATTTGTTTTGGATCTTTACACTCAATTTGGCTTCTTGAGTAGAAAAATGAACATATAACTGGTCTATGTTAATTTTATTCTGATTAGCAGATACTTTTCATGTAATTACATGGTTTTTACACTATAAAATAATGTATGAATTTAGGTTTATTACTTATAACTTTCAGGGTTCAATCACTCTACATAAATTTGCCAATGTCCAGATCTGGCAAACTGAATGATGTGATCAATACTAAGATCCCCTTCTGCCTTAAAATTTCTGAATTAATATTTTTAATTAAAAAATACAAATAAAAATTCAATGTTGTATTTATTAGGTATTAATCAAAAATGCATGGGGACTGTAGAGACATCGTTATAACAAATTCTAATTTTACATTCTTCACAAAAGTCTTTAGGGAAAATAAAATTGTCCATATTTTTTTGAATCATGGCTTCTTAGGGAAACACAGAAAATGTGAGAAGGGCATGAAAAAAATATAGAACTGAGACAAAATAACAGGTTTACTCCAAGTTTACAAGTAGCAATATTTAATGCTTTGATATAATTCCTCTTTATTACAAAGAACAACTATCAAATAAATCACTGTGTGGAAAAGAATTGATCTGGGAATCAACTGGGAAGGAAAATCACAAAGAAGTGATTGTGAAGACATTCATTTCTTCTTCAGATATGTAACTGTTTAATCTGAAATAAACTTTACGATGGAAAACTATTAGGAAAGTTTCTTGCTTAATTTTGCCGTTCTACACTCTGATATTGATTGTTCAGGATTATTGAGCACACATGCTGTCATAAGAATTGTATATAATTTACTATATATACTCACATATGATAGACATTAAAGGATATATGTGTCTAGTAATAGCAGATGCATGTTTCTGCCCACTAAAGAAATGGTTACAGCTTTTAATAAATATGGCTAAGGGAATTATGTTAAGATTATGCGTGTGTATGCACATATTTGTTCTGGATTTCAACTGAGTATACAAAATTATTATCTTACACCACTTGCATTGGGATCTTCAGTTTTTCCTTCAACAAGCGAATTATTAATCACATATTTAATTTTAGAGTATTATTGTGGTAGGACTCGCCAGTTTCTTGCTACAACATTTACTCATACCTTTCTCTTTAGAAACAAACCGGAGTTTTTATATTGCTTCCCATAATAAAAAACATATTGCCTTCCAGATTTTGCAGCTAAATTTGGCTATGGACTAAATTCTGGCCTTGAGCTCTTTAAGAGAGATACTTGTGAGAGTTCTCTGAAGATTGGTTAAAGGAAACTAACTCAGATGGAAGGTCCATTTGCCCACCTGACCTTCCTCTTAGGTTTTAGCCTGAAAATCAGTGGTGATGGCTGGAGAGCCAATAGCTATCTTGGAACATGACGTGATTCTGAAGGTGGGAAGCAAGGCTGGCATGGTACAGAAAAAAGGTGGGAACTTGGGTCCTTGAGAAAATTGTGGAGCCACCATATCTACCTGTAATTCCTACTTTCAGACTTATTTCTATGTGTGAGAGATTTATCTTAAGTCATTGTTATTTTTGTTGTTAATATTGTTGTTGTTAAGCTAGCATTCTAGCTGAGCTCAAGCTAGGACTCAGAGTCTGGTTATATCTGACAGCCCCTGGATCAGCATCCCTCAATGCCAACTATTGAATGTAATGGGTTAATGGTGAATGGAATCTATTTCATGTAACAAAGAACAACTTGTTATGCCCAAATATGACGAGGTCATATTGCTCTTATTTCTCTCTAACTTGAGATTTGGGTCCATGTTCTCTATAAGGACTTAGAAATTGATGCTATGGTATTCTGGTTTTGTGTTAGGATGGTCACTGTAAATCTACTTAATAGTAAAAATAAAATCTTGCTTGGAATTGTGAATTAAATGAATTCTTCATTGTGCAGAAACAGGAACAGCATTATATTTTGTATGTAATACTCTTAAACAGTCAATTCATTTATTCGATTAATATTTTTGAGCTATTATGGATTACATAAGTTATGGAGGGGCTTTGTTATTTAGTCAATTCATGTCCAGTATCACAGGGGCCAGTTCTGAATTTGGAGGAAAGAGAAGAAAAGAAAAATTAAAGCAAATGACAAAAGTCTAAATATTTTCCTCAAATAATTATCTTTTTTTTCTTAATTTCTTGTGTTTACAGACTGGAATTTAAGCTGCATTTTTCTAGATGGCACCAGCCTATTGGTACATATATTAATGTCAAACAGTAATGCTCAAATCACATGGGTTCACAGTTGTCTCTACATAATTTATTAAGTATTCTTGCCACAAAGTCTCCCCCTCTTTTCTGGGAGACCTGGGGGAAGGGTCTCACATGTCCTTATGACCAGTTTGCTCACATTACTCATTTACTAGCCACCCTCGTGCTTACAAGATCCTTCATGTAGGAGCTCCACCATTCTGTCTCATGTCAGGATCTTCCAATAGGACACTGCTGTCCTGTAACAAGGCCATATACATGTTCTTTCTAGGTTACAATTTCCCACACTGCTAAATGATGTTGCATTTACTTTAAACTGTACCCTACTGGGGACTGACTTATTCTATAGAAATGAGGTGACTATTTCCCTAGCAACTCTGTCAGCCTGAAGTACTACTGCTTATGTCCTGAGTATCATAAAGTCTCTTATGGAAACATTTCTTTGTGTCCTTACTTATAGTCCTGAAGCACGCATCTTTCATTGTGCTTTATCTCTTGTGTCTCTGTTGGAGGCACCCGGGGTATGAAGTTTTATCCCAGCAGTTATTTATTCCCTGTGCACATTTACTTTTTCTAATAATTGGCAGGGAGGACTTCTACTGCCCCATCAGTTTATCAGACAAAACCAAACTCTGAATCCGAGTTTGAGCTCAACTGGGAACCCTGCTACACCAGAACTTAACTTGGATTCCAGATTGCTTGATAAAATAGCTAGCTGACAATAAGCTATAATTTCTTGACTACACACACACACACACGTACATACACGTACATATGTACATACACGTACATATGTACATACAGCAGTTCCCCTCATCCACAGGATATGCCCAAACCCACAGTGCATGCTTGAAATCTCAGAAAATACTGAACCCTATATATACTATGAGTATTCTAATACATATATAGCTATGGTAAGTTTAATTTATGAATAGTCACAGTAAGAGATTAATAACAATAACTATTAATACAATAATAATATGCTACAATAAAAGTTATATAAATGTGGTATTTTTCTCTTTCTCAAAATATCTTATTGTACTATACTCACCTATTTTCAAACCCTGCTTGTCCACAGGTAACTAGAACCAAGGAAAGTGAGATGGCAAATAAGTGGTGAGGAATGCTACCATATCTCACATACATATATTTCAAAATATGTCAAACTATACACTTAAAAACTTATAATTTATATCAACATGATATGCTTGATACCATAGGCAATGCCATTTTCTCATTAAGTCATTTCTTTCAGTTGCAAAACACCATATAAAAGGAGTGGCATATGCTATAACATGTATTTTGGGTATTTTACATTTACCCAGATATGAATATAAGTGATATACTTAGTTATAATGTTCCCTTAAGCCACTGTTTTGCTACATGCTTCTATACATTGATTCTTCTAAAATTTATTTTAAAGGTAACACAGTTTTTTTCTTTTACAGCCTCCCCTTAGTAAATGTAGCTACTACGACTATGAGTAAAGGAGACATGGATGGGTGGAGGAGATATGGAGAGGCCAGCACTTTTCTAGATAAATGCAACGTGAAAACAAGGAACTACTCTTTAATTACTGGCACAGAAATAATGACAAGGAAACAAAATTACTTCCTGAATCACACTTTATCACCTGACTGGTTGCAAAGGCACATTTTTTTTTTTTCTGTTTTCGACAAATTAAAATCTTAACCATGTAAATTCAAGGCTGTAAAGGACAACTCAGGATCCTTCACAGTAATAATCACAGTATTAAAATTCTTATTTGCTAGAAAGTGGTTAGAACCATTGAGAAACATTTTATCAGGTTACGTGGTTAGAGAAAGATTTGAAAAAACAAAATCAAAAACAAAAAACTCATTGTAAAATATCAGAACACCTGAGATGTCCAAGCTGTGAAGTGTAATACACGCTATCAACTGTAGTGGAAAGAAAGTTCCAAAGTATGAAGTACAGAGCAATTGTTGGTAGCATGAGTGGTGGGATTGAAGTAAACTGAAATAAATGGAAGGCGTTTGTTTAATCTACGATCTTGTTGAAAGACAAGTCCCAGCACAGTAGCTTTCTCTTTTAAAGACTAGCCAGATGTCGGCCTTCTTAAGAGCACAAAGAATGGAACCACAGAAAGAGATAACAACGCTGGTAGAGAACGGCAGCTACAGTAAGGTTGTTTTTAAATGGATAGAAATCTATATAAAGGTGACTCCGACAAAACATAACAGCTGTCTCCTCCTCAGTCATTTAGGCAGACACTTGCACTAAGTAAAAAGGTGCAAGGTATTTATCAGCAATTCCCATTATCTGGTACTTTTATTGCTCTGGCATGATTAGCAGAGACTACTTGGCCAGCGTTGGCAACTATTTGCTTTTTCGTCAGCCTGATGTTTGGTCTGCAACCCCTCTAAAACTAACAGCAAAAGAGAAACTCAGAAACTTAGGAAGTTCTAGTTGGCAGGCTGGTGTCACCCTTAGCCTACTCTCTGTGAGCTATATTCCGCATTTTAGAAGCTCGCTGGCTGTTGCTCTTTTTGATAGCCAACAAGAAGCAACGTCATAGACCTGTTTGGCTGCTGTCCTGGGTAGAAGGGTTTGGCAGCCCTAGGGAGATGAATTTCTCCAGCGTTGGACCCGCCCAGAGCAGAGAAGCAACACCCTTCCAGCCACTACTCTGTTGCTATGAAACAAAAGACTAGGAAGGTAAGCGAAGCAGGAAGTCCCGCCTTTCAGCCCCAGACGGCTTTGGCTCCCGTTCCCGACGCTCACGCCCACCTGCCACCCCTTATTGGTTAGCTCCTTCGTGCCTTGCATCCCTTCTTCCATTTCCTTTCCCGTTTCCACTTTCGTTCCCAGGCGAGTCCAGGCCCCTCATTTCTCTCCGAGTCCAATTCCTTTCTGACGTGCTGCGAGCGGGCCTTCCTCTGGGGCCATTGTGTACTGTGGAGGACGTGGACGGGGCGGCAGCGCGAGGAGGACGGACGCCTCCCACCCATTGGCTGCACCCGCTGTCGGGCAGTGCGCGGGTGTGCGGCATTGGCCCAGCGGCGCGCGGCCCCGCCCCCGCCCCGCCCCGAGCCTGGGTCCTGTGTGTGCCACAGGGGTGGGGTGTCCAGCGAGCGGTCTCCTCCTCCTGCTAGTGCTGCTGCGGCGTCCCGCGGCCTCCCCGAGTCGGGCGGGAGGGGAGAGCGGGTGTGGATTTGTCTTGACGGTAATTGTTGCGTTTCCACGTCTCGGAGGCCTGCGCGCTGGGTTGCTCCTTCTTCGGGAGCGAGCTGTTTCAGCGATCCCACTCCCCGCCGGGGCTCCCCACACACACTGGGCTGCGTGCGTGTGGAGTGGGACCCGCGCACACGCGTGTCTCTGGACAGCTACGGCGCCGAAAGGCAAGGAGGGAAGGGGTCGCCGGGGAGGCTCCACACTTCTTACCGGCTCGGGGGTCCTGGGGTAGCCAGGCGCGGGCCAAGGAGGAAGAGGGGACAGCCCCGGCTCTCAGCTACAGCTGCTGTTGCCGCCGCCGTCCAGTTTGAAGTGGGGCGTTTAAAGACCAGAACCCGCAGGCCGGGGAGGAGGAGACGGAGTCCAGGCAGACGGCGGTGGGGATTGCAGCAGGCGGCCGGGAGGCGCGTCCACCCAGGCGCCGAGCACACAGTGTCCCTCCCGCGCCCGAGACGGACGGGGCTGCGGGCACGGGAGGGACACTTTGTCTCCTCCCCGTCCACTTTCTTCCCGCAGCTCAGAGCCGAGGGGCCAGGAAGGGGCTTGAGCGGGGAAGGGACACAGGCGTCCTGAAACAAAGCTTTGGGTGAGAGCAGAGGCGAGGAGCGAGAGAAGTGAACTCCTCCTTTCCGTGGCCGCTCTTGTCAGTGTCTCTCCGTCTCTTTTCAAATGGGCTATTTGTGTGTTATTTCATTTGGTTCTTGGGAATAACGACCCACCGCGTTGATTTAAAGAAATGTGTTCGTGTGTCCGTACTTGGTGGTTTTAGTGTGGGACATGTCGTGCGCCTTTGTTGACAACAGAGCTGTCCCTTACGTTTGTGTAGAATAATCTTTATGTTTATATAACTTGGAGAAATCTAAGAGAGTGAAAGTGAAGTTTCTGCGTAAGGCTCCCAAAATGTATGATAGGAGCTTCAGTTGTTCTGGTATTTTGAATTGGAATTAAAGCAGGAGGGGAAGAACATTCTGTTTTTTATCTAGGAAACCTGTTTAAGTTTTGTTTTATGAGTTGGGTATTAGTTCAGCCTTAGCTACTTGAAACGTGAGCAGGGTGCATCTTTAACTCTTAGTATTGTAAAAGCAAATCTAGGATCATTGCTCCTAAAACTACTGTGTTTAAAGATTGAGAGTGTAAATTCACAAGCTTATTGATGAAAATGAATGTGGAACTTTTGGTTTTGCCCTCACGGATGGAGGAAGATACAGTGGGTACAAGTTAGTCTCTTTAGTTTTCTGGTGGTAAGTATTTTCGAAATCAACTAACTTTTCTTTTTTTAAATCTGCCTTTTAAAGAACTAAAATTCCAGATGGCAAACTCAATGAATGGCAGAAACCCTGGTGGTCGAGGAGGAAATCCCCGAAAAGGTCGAATTTTGGGTATTATTGATGCTATTCAGGATGCAGTTGGACCCCCTAAGCAAGCTGCAGCAGATCGCAGGACCGTGGAGAAGACTTGGAAACTCATGGACAAAGTGGTAAGTTCTGTCTGACGTTGCCTGTGCGAAACACTATTCACTTTGTCTGTGGTTTCTCCAGATTTATTTATACAGTTAATTAATACCAACCATTGTTATGGCAACAGTCTTTTGATTTCAATTCATCATTTTTCTTACTTCAACTCTGTGTTTTTTGAAAAGTTGGATTCAAAGACTTTTTTTTTTTTTAACCTTTTGTCCTTTCTACTCTTTAAGGTTCACAGTTCCTCTACATGACTCTGTATGCAGAATTTTACCATTGGCTGCTTTTTGTTGGTGTATGGCCATAGAATGTTTGGAAGTGTTTGTTCTGTCTTCTGTGAGGTTGTGTTGCTCTTAGATAACAAAAGAGTACAAGCAGGTTATTTAAGCCTTTGATGGACCACTCATGGCAATCATCTGGTGTGATACTGAAAATATTTACTGGGGAAAGAAACAGATTAGTTCTTTTTTAAATTTTTTTCCTTTTTTTGTTACTTCGTCCACTGAAGTCTTGAACCCCTCAAAGTCATCCAGAAACAGGTTAGTTCTTAAGTGTAGAGGCAGTATTTGAGGGAGTTTCCATTTTCATCTTTGAGAATTCATCTTCATTAAGAAACTTTTTTTGTTGTTAATGGGAGAGTTAACAGTTTCTTTCATCTACTATTCCATTTTGAAACAGGAAACCTTTCGATGGCACATTGTTTATTGTGAAAGGAAAATTTATGTTGGGGGTGGTGAAGCTGAGAGTATCAGAAACCTCTGTGGTTTCTGCATGTTGCTTTCAGACAAACTATAATTTCACAAGAAGAAATCAAGATGGGTGTCAGTATCCAGAGAAGTCAATCTGAATACCTTACAGAGATTTACTCAGAAACTGTAGCTGTCAGTATCCTACTTTACTAAGTATGATTATAAAATAAATTTAAGATGTAGCTTGCGGCTTTGCAAAAATTAATAATTCTTTTTTCTTGAAGCAGTAGCACTGTCCTGTATTTATTCGTAAATGTTTGTAACACATTATGTCTTTATTTCGTAGATATCTGGGGCTAATTATAAGTTTAGTTGAAGCAAGACTTGGTATGTTTATAACTGAAGAAATGGAGGTTTTAAAAAAAAATTCCTTTATAGGGATGTGCCAAAGCATCCATGAAATCATATGGTAACATTCATCTTTGCTTTGATTTGCTCCTGTCTGCAAATATTGGCTATAAAAAGCCACTATCAGTAGTAGTAGTAGTAGCAATACACGAATGTGACAAGATTTCCTTTATTTCCATTTATTCTGATGGAAAGGACACATAGATGAATGACTGGCCTGTCATTCTACAGGCAGTGGTGCTAAATGCAGAGCCAGAATATTTTTGCCAGATAAATAGCCTTAGTTTTGGGCTTCAGTGTGACCTATTTAAGCTTCTGCCAATTTATTCAAATTGTTATATTAAAGTGCTCCAGACAGAATGATGTCATAGTGTCAAAATATTGCAACTTGCTGCTTGGGGTTGAGTTTTGATTTTAGCATTGGATACTTTAGAATAAGGACTATTCAATTGGAAAAATAGCACATATTTGGCAAGCACAATGCTGCCTATCTTTTCTTTGCTAACGAGTGTGCATTTGAAGGTCACTCTCACTGCCTAAATCATTAGTTGGGGTAAGAGAAGGAATTCAAGGTTTTTCTCTAACTTACCTGCTACATAAGTGGACAGCAAATGGTTCAGATTCTATAAAGGGGCTGTTCTTTTTCCCCCACCCTCCATCTTTGAGTGGTCAGTGTTTGTACATTTGTGAGTGTTAGGACATCAAATCAAAAAGATTTATATAAGGAAGTGGTGAGCTGTAGTTACTATAAAATCATTTTTGAAACATTAAAAATGATGTACACGATTTTGGTCTATAACTGGTTGTTAACCTAAGTTTTATTCACTTTTAATTATTTCACCATGAGTTATGGTACAATAGATGGCTATTTGATAGTTAAACATCTGCTATTATTTATTTTATTAACCCTTTTGTGGGTTTAGGTTTAGTCTCTCCAATTGAGAAACTTGACTCAACAAGGAAATCTATTATCAAAAGTCTCTACTTAGTGGGATGTGGGTGCGGGTGTTGGCAAATGTACATTGCCTGTTTATCTTCATTATTTGTCAAAGATGAAAATGGTTGTGTTCATTTGTGAATGTACCCAGGGGCTTTGTGGAGAGAAATCACATAAATTATTATGAAAGAATTCAATATGTTTATTTTTACTCTAAGATACAGTAAATAGAAAGGCATTGATAATTACTAATTGGCAGTATATTTTATTTAAGTGTGTAGTGCAGAAACATCTTCCTCTTTTGTTTATCTTTTCTTATTTGTTAGTGGTGAAGGAAGTGGCTCATAATATCAACATTATCCTGATGATTACATCAGGGGCTTTATTATTAGTTCTGAAGTTAATCCCTTGACGCATTACCTTTTTTAAAAAAATAACTGCGATAGCATGAATTTAGTTTGTGGATAACAGAAAATAGCAACTTTCACGTCTAATTGGTAGGTATGTAAAAGGCGGAGTTAAGTGTATAGTTACTATTTTTTTCTTGTGATGCCTCTTTGCAAGGGTAGATCTTGGAAGTACAAATATGAACACAAACTTCAATTTCAGTTTTTTCCAGCCACCAATAAAGGCAGATAACTGTTTTTACAGGGAATAATGAAGCAGTCTTGGGTTGTAGGGTAATTATCTAATAGGTATGTAGTTTTACCATTTCTTGGCCTCTGGAATTTAAAATGGTCAATTGAAATTCTTTCCAATTAATGTTCTGTTTTCAGAGGGCAGGCTTTTTCTCTAAGGTCACTGAGAATAGGAGAACGTAATTGCTCAGTTGTCTCCTTATAAGATGTAGAGTGTTTTCTAACAGAAAATCAGTAGCACAGAGTTAGCACAGTCCATGTTTTGAGGAAAAGAATAGTAGATAGTAGCACATCCCAAAACGTCCCATTTAAACAGATTTTCTGGCCTTAGCTCTGTGTGTCAGTGTCATTTGCTAGCTGACCCGAAAGCCCTCACATCAGTGGATGCTTATTTGATACAGTGATGGAAGTAGTAATCATGAATACATATCTAGGGTCAGGTGTGCCCGGAATGAAATATGGAGTCTGTTCTGAAGCTACTCAAGAGACAAGGTTTCTTAAACACTTAATAAACATTTTTTGAAGGCTTCCTGTGTTTCCACTGAGTGCTTGTTACTGGGGATATGAAGCTAGACAAGACATAATCCCGCCTTTGACCTGTCGAGGAACTCAGAGAACACATAAATGGATAATTGCCATGTAGTATGGGAAGGGCTGTATTACAAACCCAAAGTACAGTGGGAACAGAATAGAGAACATCCTCCTTGTTTTTCTGGCCAGTGTTCAGACAGTTTTCTTTCTGGATTCTGCTGGCCATTGCCTTTTAGGAACAGCATTAGTGTGTTCTTGTTGGAAATGCTGAGGTGAGAGTAAGGAAGTGATTGCTAATCAGTATGGTTGGAATGATAATTTATTAATGTGAGGTTCCTGAGCATGGTTTTCACGAGAATCTTAGCCAGGTGATGGAAAATAGAAGAAACAATTTTCCATCTAATAGATGCTAAATATACTGAGCATATGTGGGTGCTCCGGAAATTAGAAAATAATTAATTGATGCTAAAGAGCAAAGCACGCTGAGTACCTGCCTCAAATTTTTGTCTTGCTGTCCTTGTCAATTTTTTTAAATTGCATTACCGAAAGAATTTAAAAAGCACTTAGGAAGTGGTGATGCCCATTAGGTTTTTTCTGCCTTTTGCCTTCAGTCTAGTTAGTACATTTTTCAAGCTTGAAATATAATTCGTACTCTTTTTAATTTCATTGTGATAATAATATATTTTAAAGTTTGTCAATCAAGGATGCTTGGATGACATACAGATATTTTAAAGAACACAAGTAAACTTTCTTTTCTAAGCTGAGTTCCTCATACCTCTGAAAGATATTCCATGTGGAGTAAAAGAGGTTTTAGATGCCTGTTGTTTGTGTTTACTGATTTGGAGACTCTTACCTTCCTAGAGCCGTAAAACAGGGGATATCATTCATTTGAATTATACTTCTTGACCTATTTCCTTTTCCTCACTAAAGTTGTTCCACCTTAACAGAATCAATGGATCCTAGTAGACTTGGTTAGGGGATAATAACAAATCGTCTGGACAGTTTTGTTTAGTACTCAATTCAGTTTTGAATTTGTATTGTAGTAAGTGAAGTGATCGCAAAGTCTGGTACATGACTTCTAAGAAAAGCTTGATAAAGTAAAAGATTTAAAGGAATCCTACCAAGACTTACCTTGATTTGTCCCTGCGATATAAAGCAGTCACATAATATAGGCCTTAATCAGTTAGTAATCTTTTAACTATTAAAAAATGTTTAGCTTTCAGATTTTGAATCTATTTCTTTCTTCTTTTTAAAAGGTGCTTTTTGTGCTGTCTATTGATTTCATCATTCATTTATCAAATCTCAACTATGGAAAGATAGGCCTTTCCAAACAGCTATGCCATAGAGTAAAATGTAATAAGTGCTTTAAGGTGGTATAAATAAAGTGCTGCGATGTAGTACGTGGCGGAGGTGAACCGTTGCTTGCTAAGGGTGAAAAGTTGGTGTAAAATGAAGCATGGAAGAGGTACTGTCTCGTTCATGGGCGGGATTCCAGTGAGATGGAGGACATGTTAGGTTGAAGGAATGATAGATTGTTGAGTAAGAGAGGGGAAGTTAGGGGAAGATGATAGAGGTTTGGCTTTTGTCAAAGAATTTTGTCTTAATTTATTTGGTAGAAAACCATTGGAGGCTCTTAATCAGGGAGGGAAAACATCAGAGCTGTGCTTTGATAGAGTACTTACTTGACTCTGCAAAGCTTGGATTAAGAGAAAAAAACTGAAAGCAAGAGTAATGATTGAGGAATTAAAACAGTCTGGGCAAGAAATAATGAAATGCTGGCCTAGATAATTGGAAGTAGGTATAGCAAGTGTTGGTTCAGATGTGGGAGGCATTTTGGAGGTAAAATCTACAGGTGTTGGTGACCCCTTAGAGTTAGAGGACGAAAGAGAAGATGCAGTGAAAGTGACTCTTGAGGTTTTCAGCCTAGTTGACTTTGAAGGCAGTGATGCACTTAATGAGGTAAGGAACGTAAGAAGGAAAAGAGGAAGTGTGGGGGTTAGTTTTTGGCCGTGCTAAGTTCACCATGCCAGAGTGAATTTCATTTACAGTCAGAAAATTAAGTGTACAGTTCAAAAGAGAAGTAGAAACAAGAGACACATATTTGGTAGATATTCTCATAGAGGTAGCATTTCAAGCTATAGAACTGCCAGAGATTTCTGAGGAAGAGTAGAGGGATCAATTCAGAGAAAAAGTCAGATAATTGAATTTTGGGGCGTTTGACGGGTGTAATTAAATACCAGAGAAGGGAAGAGAATCTACATAGATTAGTGATGAGAAAGGTAGAATTAAAACATATGGATTTCCTAGGTAGAAACAGCTTTAAGAAGAAGATAAAATCTGAAGTTCTGATAAAACTAAGTTCAAATTCAAGTGGAGAAAACCAGAAAGGGTGAAAAGTTGAAAAGTCATGGAATTGTATGATTAGAGGCCATTATTGACCTTTATAGAGCAGTTTAACTTTTGTGATGGGGCAAGATTAAAATGTGTATGTGGATTATTTAAAATGGTTCTAGAACGGTAACAATAATGAAAAGGAAGGGAGTTCTGTTAGCTTGAGGATTTGAACATGATAGAAATAACTGGGTGTGTGTGTGGGTGTGTGTGTGTGTGTTTATGTGCACACACCATAGAAGAGATTCAAAGATTGGTGGGGAAAAAAAAAAGATTGATGGGAAAGGATGTAGTTAGGGAATGGCCTAAGATGCAAGAAGAAATAAATAGAAGCAGTAACATTCTAGATTAAACTGTGGGAGGGAAAGACTAGGAACAAGTAGAAGGGTTAATCTTGGTGGATAAATGTAACTTCCACTTACAGAGGAGGAAAGCGAGGGAATATACAGAGAAGTTTTGAGGGCGTTTGTAAATTTTATATTGGGTTGTCGGGAAGTGATTTAAGGCATAATATTTATAGTTTTAAATTTTTGTATCATGAAATACGCAATATATATATTTTAGTCTTCTAGCAATTAAGTGGGTAAATAAGTAAAAAATTAAAATGGAAATCAATTCTCATCTTTAATATTAAGTTCATCTTACTATCCACTTGCTGTGACTTAAAGGATACCACAGTGCTATTTTTATCTACTCTGGTTGGGCATATATTAATGCTATTCTTACCTTTTAACTAAGGTTTTTTTGTTTTTTGTTTTTAAGTATTTGTAGGTTGCTAATTTTTTCTAGTAATGAAAGACACATTCTGAAAGTATCCAACAAATTTTGTAGGTTTTTAACATGATAACATTTAGATAATTGTTGAGCTTATATTATCTTATAGTATCAATGAAAAAAGTATTAATAGTTATAATATTCTACCTGTTAAAGGATTTTAAAAAATATTAAAGCCCTACATCTTTTCCTGAGAGCCTCTTGGGTTTGAAGAAACCAGAGGATTCCATGTCAGCTGACAGGAATACTGACCTGGGCTTAACCTTATTTCCTGCTTTTCTGCACAGAACATTCCAGACTTTTTAAGGGTTTTAGGCAGCATGAGTAACTTTATGAGCTAAATGAACTTTTAAAAATCATGATCCTCAACAAACTGCTCAGTGCCCTTGGTCTAATTTTCATACCTTTGCAAAATCTGCAGGGATTTTGCCTTGTGATGGAATGTAAAATATGGAAGGGAGAAGAAATATTAGGAAGGAGATAGGGCTAACTATGTTCTGGACACAGTGCATAGCACTTTACATTTACTCTTGTAAGAATTATAATATCCTAAGAGGTTTCCAGAAGAAGAACCCTGCCCAAGGTTGTAAAGCTAGTAAATGTTAGGGCCAGATCCTAGGTTTGCTTGATTCTGATGTCTGTGTTCACAGTATGAAGAGTCAAGCACACTCCTCCATAGAATAATATGATGCTTCCTTTTTCCAAAGAAATAAATCAAAAGGGCATTCCCCTCCTCCACTCCCATATTTGATATTATCAAATTCTTCTCCAAATTTTGTACTCAGTTTTAGGCAGCTTTATTCAATATAGTTGTAGATACCCTATTTGTAATATAATTTTCCTGAGAGGTTCTTCCTTCCTTTGTTTGCTTCCTCCTCCTCTTCCTCCTTTCTGCCATCAAATATTTATTGCACGTCTGTATGTTTATTGCAATATTTATTGCACGTCTTTCTGCCATCAAATATTTATTGCACGTATATGCAAAGTTCTATATTAGGTGATAGAGACAGACCAATGAGAAAGACTGTTCTTCACCTTTAAGGAAGTTCTATTCTCATTTGGAAGAAAGAGTGAACAGAATATACAATTGATATTTTAATTATAACTAGTCAGTTCTTTAATGCTGCTTCTTAATGTCAATCTTCTGGAGACATCTTCATGGAAAACCGTAAAGGACTTGGTAATTTTCTCTAAATTCAGCTGTAGTGGACTCATGATCAATTTTATATGCCAATTTTGTTTTGCCCAATTAATATTCTATTAAAAAGAGTGTGTGTTTTATACTTTTTTACACTTTATACATTTTTATACTTAATAAAATACATTTTTATAATTTTTATATGTTGTAATTATTTGCTGCATTAAAATGGAAAGAACCCAAAGAACTCTTCGGTACCTTTTATTATAAAGAGAGATATATATATATATATATATATATATACGTGTGTGTATATATATGTGTGTGTATATATATATACGTGTATATATATACACACACACACACACACACTTTTAGGTAACTGTAGTAAGTAACCTCTTCTAACATTTACAGGAGGACAGGCCTTTTTGTTTTGAGATGGAGTCTCACTCTGTCGCCCAAGCTGGAGTGCAGTGGCATGATCTTGGCTCACTGCAAGCTCCATCTCCTGGGTTCACACCATTCTCCTGCCTCAGCCTCCCAAGTAGCTGGGACTACAGGCGCCTGCCTCCACACCCAGCTAATTTTGTTTTTGTATTTTTAGTAGAAACAGGGTTTCACCATGTTAGCCAGGATTTTCTCCATCTCCTGACCTCATGATCCGCTCGCCTTGGCCTCCCATAGTGCTGGGATCACAGTTGTGAGCCACCGCACCCAGCCCAGGGCTTTCTATGTTGTCTTTAAAAATGAGGTAGTTCACTTGAGAGTATATGACTTGATTCAGTGTAACTGAATACTTCATGAAGTGAGGTGTGCTTTATAATGAAAGTCTTATAGTATAGGCACAATTCCTTACTGTTGAAATTTTCATTGTATTTGGTAAAGTTCTTCCCTATGTTTCACAGGCTGGTTTGAACCTTGTTTGCAAGGAGTATACTATCTTATCTAATACGTTTTTCTTACCTTTTGGCTGGAAGTTTTAGCTAAGGCACAGTCAAAAACTCTTTAAATGCGAGATTATTCCAAGACTAAGTAATGACTTTGAACATTCCTATAGCATTAGTGAATCCTGCTTTTGTATTTGTGCTTTTGCTTTGATATGGTTGAATATATGTATTTAAATACATATTTATATATTGGAATGCATAGCCAATTTATTAATAATATATTTTTATCTATGTGAAACAATGCAGACTACATGTACAGAGAGAGTCTCCTTAAACATTTCTAATACATTTAAGCAAATATAAAAGTCAGTTGTATATTGGTATGGAGACAGTTCCTGATTCTCAAGACCAGCTATCAGGGTTCTGAGCAGTAACCTTAGTTAGGTTCTAGTTCTGTATTTCAGTGTTGACATGTCAAAAGGAATTGGTACTGGTGATTTCCAAATTTTTTGAGTCAATGACTATAGTGGAATTTTCAGCCTAATTCCAATAATAAATGTTTTGCCTTTTAGTTCAAATGAAAAGAGCAATATTGCTATCGAACCAATTCTTTTATGCACCAATCGGTGCCCTAAAAAGTTCATCATTTTATAATGTGACTACAGATTTGTTCTATATCAAAGCTCTTCTGTATTAGTACCAACCTTCATTCTAGGAAGCAATTTAGCTATTTCTAGAAGAGGTGTAACCATTTGAATCTGAACTTGACCCTTGTGGTGAGCTTGATTTTCTCTCTAATATACTGCTTTTAGAAAAGCAAATTTTCTTTCCTGGCTTTTGCAACTCCTTGCACATAGCAGGTACTCAATAAATATTTATTGAATGGAATTGAATTTGACCTGCTTAGAAGTCATAGTCCTGATGTAGGGTTATTCATTTTTGGCAGAAGCTGTCATAAATCACAGGGTTTAATAGTAATCCAACTGATGAACTGTGCACTCAGCGGCATACCGTAGTTCAGCATTGTGTATTGCACTTTCCCAAGTGCAAATTTAGACAACAGTTTAGCCTACAGGGCCTTGATGAGCTGACTCTGGCCTATTTCACATCTCTCGTACTACTCACTCACAGCCTTCCTTCCTATGCTCCGACCTTTTAGAATAGCTGCGTGTACTCCTCTCTTAACATGCTTGCTCTCTGGTGTCTCTTAAGCCTTTGCACACTCCTTTGCCTAGAATACTCCTTTTGACAAAGTTAAGTATGTGTTTCCTGACAGTCTATGTAGAAATGAGTGAGCTGCTGCTTTTCTCCTGTAGCAGTTTGTACTTGCCTCCATTATAGCACTAAATTCTCCTGTAATTCTTTTCCTAAGCCACCAGTCTTTCCCACTGGACAGCTGCTTGAGGGCAGGTGTGTGATTTATTACTTTCTCTGTTCCCTAGAGCCTGAAACAATGCCTGCCACATAAATGTTTGTTGAATTAACAAATGGGTCCTGAACTTTATGTAAATTTGCAAATGGAATAAAATAAAAATGTAAATGAGTTTAGCAGGGATCATTAATTATATGCCTAATTTTAATTAAATTGTGATATAGTTAGATCAGTCCGAGATTCAGAAGATGCAAGCTCTTGTATTGGATTAATGATATTTTAATGGTCCCTTAATCTTTCTAGTTCTTAGTTTTTTTTTAAATCTGGAAATGAATGGATTGGATGGAATCTTTACTACGATCCCTTAGAGCAAGAATTACATTGCTCTTAAGTTAATTATAGAGAACTACGTCTCTTCTGCCAGACTCTTTGCATCTCTTTGAATCAGGAAGTATGTTCTAGTCATCTATAATTTCCTAGCACTAAGCTCAGTACCTGGCATATAGTAGTTCAAACAATTTCCACCTGATAAAGCGATAAATTCCCACATGGAATTACAGTTTTAAATAAAGCAAATGAGAAAAAAGTTCAGATAAAGAATAGTGAATTAAATATTTGTAAAATGTAAACGTTTCTGTCAAAGAATATTTATGTGGAATGTCTGAAAAAAAAAAAATACCTGACAGAAATTTTGTATTTATCAGTTAAAAAGTTCCCTAGAAGAGGAAATGAATTTCAAGCTGCCTGGTCCCCAAACTACAAGAAAATAGTATATCAGTCTGTGTCATGTTGCACCAAGTTTTATGTTGCTGAAATTAAACCATGCCTGCTGTAGAATGTTGGTGGCAATATTCTTGGTATTTATGTGTACTTGTGATAGTATTTTTGGTTTAAATAATTTAAAAACTGTATTCTTTTTCAAGCATTAAATAATTGACATATTTGGGACTTAATCTTTAGGGCAGAATGAACTCTGATTATACTAATGTATCATGTGTTAAAAGGGGGGTAAAAAAGCTCTGTCAGCCCTTTTCACTATACTTTTGTAAAGATTTGCTATTATTTAGTAAATGAGATGCCATTCTACATTTCCAAGGACTTTCTAGGAGATTAAAATAGTATTATTACTTTTAAACTAAGCCTGTACCTTTGGGTTATTAATTTGAATACTTGATACTTCAGAGTTCAATTGTAAAAATAAAGGAAAAATACAGTCAAACTATTTGTGTAAAAAAATAGCAGTCAACCAATCCATTAGTTTGTTGGTTATATACTCAACAATTCTGCTTTAAGGCATTGTTTACAAAGAGGAAGAATATATGATCATGCCCTGGGTTAATGTGAAAAATATTATCCTAAATTAGGGCCGATGGTTGGAAATTTCAGCCAGATTTTTCTCCCCGTGTACTCCCCCCCAAAAAAAACCCTGATCCCCAATGATTTCTTTTTTTTTCTTTTTATTTTATTTTTATTTTTATTTTTATTTTTTGAGACGGAGTCTTGCTGTCTTGCCCAGACTGGAGTGCAGTGATGTGATCTTGGCTTACTGCAAACTCTGCCTCCCAGGTTCAAATGATTCTCCTGCCTTAGCCTCCTGAGTAGCTGGGATTACAGGCACCTGCTACCACGCCCAGCTAATTTTTGTATTTTTAGTAGAGACGGGGTTTCACCATGTTGGCCAGGCTGGTCTTGAACTCTTGACCTAATGATCTGCCTGCCTTGGCCTCCCAAAGTGCTGGGATTACAGATGTGAGCCTCTGCGCCCGGTCAGTTTCTTTAAGAAAGTAAGTGTGATAGTGCTATAAGAGTACTTTTTAAATTTGTTGGTTCCTTGATTTATTGTGTTTGTTAGGCTTGAAGTTGTTGTAGTTCAATTGTTTATTTGTCCCCGGCACTTTTATGGGTGCCCAGGGGCAGATCCATGTTTTATGCCCCCTGAAACTTACCTAATTTAAAAGAATCTTTCTAAATATAAAGAATACGAAAGTACAAACATCAAATTGTGTATGAGAGTGAATTTTCTTCAGAATGAGAAAAATCCACAAAACACTATAATTTTTAAAAAACAGGTATATCTACAAATGATTAGAGAAATAATCTGCACTAGTTTTTGGCTCCGTACATTTTATACTTTGATTCTCTTCCATTGCCACATATACTTCCAGTTTTGGGTGCCACGAAACACATTCAAATTGCCAGATTTGAATTGGATTTCACTGTTCGCATGATAGGCTAGTCAGCATTTGGGCACTTCAAGTGTTTCTGAAACCATCTTTTAAAAAAAATTCGATTACAGATTTAAAAAATATTGTATTTATTTAAGGTGTATAACGTGATGCTTTGATATATATACACATAGTGAAATGGTTACTACATCAAATAAATTAACATATCCTTTACCTTCCATAATTACCTTTTTGTGGTAAGACCATGTAAACTCTGTTCTCTTAGCAAATTTTCAGAATACAGTATTATTAGCTATAGGCCTCATGCTGTACATTAGATCTTTAGTCATCCTACATACCTGCAAATTTGTACTCTTTGACCTTCTTCTCTCCATTTATTCCCCTCCCCATCCCTGGGGCCCACCCACTGTTCTACTCTCTGTTTCTGTTTGTTTAACTCCTTCTTTTAAGATTCTGCATATGAAAGTGAGATCATATATTCTTTCTTTGCCTGTCTTATTTCAGTTTCATTGGGATTGCTGACAGTAATTAAACCATTTTACAGGAGTGACTGTATGCCTCACATATACCTTTCACTAAACCCAAAGTAAATGTATCTTCAACTCAAATTTCCATTAGCCAGATTCCAAAATCACCCACAGCAACTCCAGTGCCACCCAACAGGAGGCTTTAGCCAATTATGTTTAAGATATTATACTCATAGGCCAAGTGCGGTGGCTCACATGTGTAATCCCAGCACTTTGGGAGGCTGAGGCAGGTGGATCACGAGGTCATGAGTTCAAGACCAGCCTGACCAAGATGGTGAAACCCCGTCTCTACTAAAAATATAAAAATTAGCCAGGCGCAGTGGCAGGCACCTGTAATCCCGGCTACTTGGGAGGCTGAGTCAGGAGAATCGCTGGAACCTGGGCTGCAGAGGTTGCAGTGAGCTGAGATCATGCCACTGCACTCCAGCCTGTGTGACAGACTGAGATTCCATCTTAAAAAAATAAATAAAATAAGATATTATACTCTTGACAATTTTATTAAAAAAAAAAATGACGAGGGCCTTAGAAGAGAGCCATGTATCTTTATGATCTTTATGTGAACATTTAACCTTTTTAAAGAGTGCTGTCCCATTACACTACATAATGCTATTGTGCAATTCTCAATGATATCATTTGAAAGTTATTATGTGAAGAGTTCATTATGCCCTTTCTGGAGGGATAAGAATGTGGTAGACTATCTTACTCTTGGCTAAATCACATGAACATGTAGAAGTGAATACATTAGTTGAATTACTACCTTCTCTGGCTGGCAGAAGGTACTTTCAGTTCTGCAGGCAGCCCGGGAACGCCCCAGTGGTTGGGCAGCACCTGTGATGGGATGACTGAACCGTTATATGCCACATGTTTATAGGCGTGGTAGACAGTATGGGGAGGTGGAAAAGACTGGTTCTGACCTGACACACATTTACTACTTAATAACTCAGTTATTCAAATTGCACCTCTTTGTTTTATTCTCCTCGGGGTTCAGGAACAGTACACCAAAACACTAATTAACAAACTATGAGACAGCACCAGCCGGGAGTTCAATGTAGTAAAATAACATGTAAATGTGAGGCATTGGTTGTTAACAGAAAAGGCCCATTTCCTCATTTTTATTAAAAAAAAGACTATCAGTGATATACAGTGATTAGCATACTGGAGTTCTGTTAACCTATGCACAGTGAGGTATCTTAGAATTAAAGCTTTAGGGGTTCAAAGTAAGGGTATGATATAGAAAAGATTGAATGTAGGAGAACAGAATAGGACTTATTTAGATTATGACAAAAGTGAATATTTGTCAGTTAATAATAAATTGGAGATAGTAAGTTAAGATCATAATTTATATTATGGAAAATGAAGAAATAGGACATGGTTCTATAATTTTTTAATTTTTCTGTGAAATAAAATATTATGATTTATTTTGTTTTTATCTTTGTTTTTAGGTAAGACTGTGCCAAAATCCCAAACTTCAGTTGAAAAATAGCCCACCATATATACTTGATATTTTGCCTGATACATATCAGCATTTACGACTTATACTGAGTAAATATGATGACAACCAGAAACTTGCCCAACTCAGTGAGAATGAGTACTTTAAAATCTACATTGATAGCCTCATGAAAAAGTCAAAACGGGCAATAAGACTCTTTAAAGAAGGCAAGGAGAGAATGTATGAAGAACAGTCACAGGACAGGTAAGAAGAATATTTCAGATGTTTTGGCGTAAAGGTCATTTATGTTGCTTTTTACTTAATAGTTAACCTAAACGTCACCATGTAATTGTTTTGGGGTAAATGTGAATCACTTTGTATACAGTCATGTAGTACTTAACTATGGGGATACTTTATGAGAAATGCATTTTTAGACAATTTCATTGTTGTGTGGACATCATAGAGTGTACTTACACAAGAGCTAGTTGGTATTACCTACTGCACACCTAAGCTATATGGTATAGCCTATTGTTCCTAGGCTGCAAATCTATACAGCATGTTACTGTACTTAATACTGTGGGCAGTCGCAACACAATGGTAAGTATTTGTGTGTCTAAATATACCTAAACATAGAAAAGGCATGGTAAAAATACTGTATAAAAGGCTGGGCGCGGTGGCTCACTCCTGTAATCCCAGCACTTTGGGAGGCTGAGGCGGGTGGATCACTTGAGGTCGGGAGTTTGAGACCCGCCTGACCAACATGGAGAAACCCCATCTCTACTGAAAATACAAAATTAGCCCGGTGTGGTCGTGCATGCCTGTAATCCCAGCTAATCGGGAGGCTGAGGCAGGAGAATAGCTTGAACCTGGGAGGTGAAAGTTGCGGTGAGCTGAGATCGTGCCATTGCACTCCAGCCTGGACAACAAGAACGAAACTGTATCTCAAAAAAAAAAAAAAAAAGAAACTGTATAAAAGATAAAAATGGATAACCTGTATACCATGCGTGGAGCTTGCAGAAATGAAAGTTGCTCTGAAAGTGAGTGAGTGAATGATGGCAAGTTAATGTGAAGGCCTAGGACTGTTACTGTACATTACTGCAGACTTTAGAAACATTTTACACTTAGGCTACACTAAATTTATATAAAAAAAATTTCTTTCTCCAATATGAACAGCTTAGTGTCACTTTTAAACTTCATAAACTTTTAGTTTTTGTTTTTTTTTTTTTTACTTTTTGACTCTGGTATTAACAATTAGCTTAACAAAAATATTTTCTTGATTATTCTATAAGCTTTAAAATATTTTAAAAATTAAGTTGGTTGTTTGTTTTTTTTTTCTACGATTATTATTTCCTGTATAGAACTCATGGTCTGTATAAGGATAATATTTTGAATTCATTGAGGTTTTTTTTTAGATTAGTGTACAATTGTATTAATGTGAAATGCATACTGATAAAGAATACACATTTTATCTTGCTGAATAAAGAATTTTTTATGAACAAAAAAAAAAAAATTAAGTTTTTAGAAAAGTTTATAAACTTCTTTGTTAAAACTAAGACACACACACACACATTGGCCTAGACCTGCACAGTGTCAGGATCATCAATATTACTGTCTTCCACCTCCACATCTTACTCCTCCGGAAGGTCTTCAGGAGCATTAACATGCATGGAGCTATCATCTGTGATAACAGTGCCTTCAGGAATACCTCCTGAAGGGCCTGCCTGAGGCCGTTTTACTGTTAGATATTTTTTAATAAGTAGAAGGAATACCCTGTAAAATAACGTTAAGAAGTATATAGTATAGTAAATGCATCAACTAGTAATATAGTCACTTATAATGTCATTATCAAGTATTATGTATTATGCATAATTATATGTGCTACGCTTTTATGTGACTGGTGACACAGTAGATTTGTTTACACCAGCATCACCACAGACATGTAATATGTTGCACTATGACCTTGTGGTGACTATGACATCACTAGGTAATAGGAATTTTTCAGTTCCATTATAATCTTACTAAAGCACTAACATAAATATGGTCTGTCATTAACTGAAATGTCCTTGACTGAAATGTCATTACAGGGTTCATGACTGTATTTGCTTTTAACATTAATAGCTTTACGTAAATTTACTCACGATAATAGCTAGTTCATGAGACAGTATTCTCAATGTTTTAATAGACTTTATTTTTAGAGCCATTTTAGGTTTACAGGAAAATTATTCAGAAATTATAGTTCCTATAAATCTCCTCTGCCCAAGCAGTTTCTCCTACTCATGTCTTGCATTGGTGTGGCATGTTACAGTTGATAAACTATTGTCTATACGTTATACATTATTATTAACTAAAGCCTAGAGTTTACATTAGGGTCCGCTTTATGTTTTGCACTGTTCTATGCTCCATAAATGCATAATGTCACGTATCTACCATTACAGTATTATATAGAATTGTTTCACTCCCCTAAAAATGCCCCGTGATCTACTTTATTGTCTCACTTCCCCCCTTGAACCCATGGCCACCACTGATCTCTTCACTGTTTACGTAGTTTTGCCTTCTCCACAGTGTTATGTAGTTGGATTCACACAATATGTAACTTTTTCAGATTGACTTTCACCTAACAATTTGCATTTTAGGTTCCTCCGTGCCTTTTCATAACTTGGTAGCTCATTTCTTTATGCCACTGAAGAATACTCCATTGTGTGGTTGTACCAGTTTGGTTTTTCACTCACACCTTGAACTGCATCTCGGTTGCTTCCATTTTTTGGGTAATCATGTATAAAGTTGCAATAAATATTTGTATGTAGGTATTCCTGTGGATTTAGGCTTTTAACTCACTTGGGTAAAATACCTAGCAAGATTGCTGGATTTTCAGGGTATGCATAAGTTTAGAAAGAACATAAGAAACTTTCAAGAAAGTTTGTAAGAAACTCCTTGACTGGTTCCAAAGTGGCTCTACCATTTTTCATTCCCACTGGCAACGAATGACAGTTCTCGGTGCTCCACATCCACACCAGAATTTGGTATTGGAGACAAGTGTTTTAAAGACATAGTTTGATTGAATCTGCGGATGTGGTAGATGTGGGTGGGAGATGTAACTTCCATCTGTATATTTTTACTTAAGTGAGAAACTGAACTGGGCTTTCAAAGACTGAATTGACATCAACCAAATCCTAATTTTATAGCCAGGATTCTTCATTTAGAGATCCTCACTCAAATTTGTTGTTTGGCCATTTTAATGTTAAATTTCAGGATCTATCTTAAACAAAATAAAGAAAATGATAGAGTTTTCCATTTCTGGGCTATCTTAAATATATATGGAATATTCGTGATAGTGATAGTTTATTTAGATTTCCAAATTGGAAAATCATTATTAATGAAAATATATAATGTCTGAATATATTAGTTAAATTTTAGTGTGAGACTCTTAACCTGTCTGTATTTTAGTTTTCTGACATATAGGAAAACCTTTAAGAAACCTCTAAGATTTCTTTCAGGTCAGAAAAACTAGCCCCATTCTGTCTAATAACAGCACAGGGTTGTAAAATAGAAAATTCAGTTATGGAGGTATGCGGACTCTAAATTTTCTATGAATACTGGCCAAATACCCGTAACAAGTAAAACCATCAAATTCAAACATAAAAAACCCTCTTCCAGATGTAAAATGGCATAAATAATTATGTTTTTATAATTTTCTCTCTTAATTAGAGATGGACCCAAACATACTCGTAGACGTCTAACCAATTATGTAACTTTGGGCTCATCACTTAATATTCTTGGGCCACAGTTTATTCATCTTGAGGGTGGTGAATCTTTCAATTGCCTTTTAGCATTAATTAATGCTCTAAAGTTCTCCAGGAGTAACAAGAGGAATTTGAGTTGTCACAATGTGACAGAAGTAAGGTAGAGAAATATTATAGTGATTGTTTATTCTTGTAGACTTTTCAAGAACTGCTAACATCTTGGAAAGCCAGATATTTATATTAAAATTTTATTTTTCACATTGTACTTCTGCCATTGACCTAATAAAACTAAGTTCTTTACAAATGTCTTTATAATTCTTTTTTCAAAGTTAGTAGTTTTGAAATTCTTCCTGATCCAGCCAAGTCATCCATTAAATTTTACTCTTTAGGATATCAGGACATTGATAAGGTATATAACTTCTTTGACTAGGATTTTGAGTGGATACAGTGTTTTAATTGGATGTAATCATATATGATGTGGTCAACTTGTATCCCACTTTTACATCTTCTGTGGAAACTTGAAACATTTTCTAACTCAGTAGATGTTTTATAATTTCCATTTGATAATTTTGATAGTTTTGCTTATGTGGAAACATTTCATGGGGGGCATTTAAGTTTTGATTGATCATGTATAGATTCCCATAGATTTTGATAGCTCTCATAATGCTGACTGTTCACAATGAGGTGTCACTCATTCTGTGTATTCTTGCCTACATTTTAAGTGTCCGAGTGAATTTTGTTCACTGTCCTAAATGCAACCGTAAGACAAAATTTATTAGTTTCTATGCTGATATAGCATATCCTTAATTGGATAGTACTCTCATCTTTGTTCTGTTTACTGACAAGTGTTCTGTGGCCAGCTGTGTTTATGCAGGATTTACATTTGATAAATGTTTCATAATAATTCATAATAATGTACCATTCTTGGTATACCATAACAGGCATATAAACTTTCGAACTGGGCTTCTTTTTCTAGTAATATATTTGGACACATTCATTTCTAGGTTCCCATAGTATTCCAAATGCAAACTGAGTCTAAAATGTGCCATTGCACACGGAGCTCTGAGGCATTTTGCTCTACAGAACATAGAAGAGTCTTCTTAGCATGTTTTCATGTACAGAGTGGCCTCATTGTGAAAAATCAGCATTATGAGTTCTATCAATCTATGAAAATCTATACATTACCAATCAAAACTTAAAAGTCTCCTATGAAATGTTTCTACATAAGCAAAACAATCAAAGGTAGTTAGGCAACAAAGTTAGTAGAATGACTCCACCTAATAGGTATGACAACGCTCATTACTGGGAATATTATAAATTCACTAAAGAATCGTTTCTTTGATTCTGTAAGTAGCTCACTAGGGGCATTACTATAATTGCACAAAAAATGGAGGACAGTAATAGTAGAAACAGTAATTTGGAGTTAATTGACTTAATCAGTATTACCTCATGTGATTCTGCCCACTTTATTGAAGAAATAGTGCTGGATGAGTACATGAGTCAAAATGCGTTTTGTTTTTGTTTTTGTTTTTGAGATGAAGTCTTGCTCATCACCCAGGCTGGAGTACAGTGGCAGGATCTCGGCTCACTGCAAGCTCCGCCTCCGGGGTTCACGCCATTCTCCCGTCTCAGACTCCCAAGTAGCTGGGACTACAGGCGCCCACCACCATGCCTGGCTAATTTTTTGTATTTTTAGCAGAGACGGGGTTTCACCATGTTAGCCAGGATGGTCTCGATCTCCTGACCTGGTGATCTGCCCGCCTTGCCTCCCAAAGTGCTGGGATTACAGGCGTGAGCCACTGTACCCGGCCCAAAATGCATATTTTAATGTTCCTGCACCTCTGTTGTGTCAACAATAAATGTGGAATTGTTATAAATATAAAGGGAGATGAGAAAAAGTTTAGGTGTCAGTTCTGAACTGATTGCTTTTTAAAATTTTGATTGATTGATAATGATGAATGAGTAGCCTGAATTTTAAAGCAATTTTATATAAATGTAATAAATAGAAAAATAAATAATTAAGTAAGTGGCATTCAATACATTTCCTGGTTACTTAGGTCCTGTGTAGAAGGAGAGAGGTAGAAATTATAGTTATATAATTGTATTATATGCTACTGAAATAGATATTTAGGGCACAGTGAAAGTCTTTTGCCTTGAGAGTAGATAATGATTTCTAGTAGAGAAAAGGCATGAAGAGGCTGCATGCCTCCCCAGACTGATACAGTAAACCTCCATTTTTTATATCTTTTTTCCCAGATTGTTACTGTTGCTGGTGTTCTTTTGTTTTGTTTTGTTCTTTTTCTTTCTTTCTCTTTTCCTACAAACAGCTCAATGTCACACTGAGTTGGTGCTCCTCCAGCCGGGTGTCTAAACCATTCTGAGCTGACATTTCTGGGAAGAGTAATTCAGTGATTTCTGGCAAGCATAAAGCTTGCATGTGTATGTGTGTATATGTGTAGAGAGAGGGTAAAGAACATGTAGAGAAGTCTGTAGTTTGAAGCCCAGAGAAAAGGAGAAACTTTAAGTATCATGTTACTTAAAGTTTTAGTGACACAAGTAAAAATGGCAATTGTCATTGCTAACAAATGTGTAATTGACAGGAGGCACTTCTGCGATTTGACTGGCAGTTTCATCAGTTAACCGTTTTAATAGTAAAATTTGTTTCATCTGAAAAGTATGTATTAATCAGCTGCTCTGCAAGGTCTGGTGTTGGCCACTGTGTTTTTTAAAACGCTCAGAGATGATGGCCGAAGGATACTGAGATTTTCCGTATATTTGAACTGCTTGAGTGAGCCAGGGTGCTACAACCCATTTTCCCTTCCTACACACTGCTAGACAGCCACTGAAAAAAAAAGTCAACTGAGGTGGAAAAAATAGCTCTGCCTTTGATAGACTGTGAATAAAATAAAGATTAACAAAAGCTCTGGCCAGAGAGGAAAACGTAGGTGTTGCCTTAACATTAACATTAACATTAATGTCATTTCAGAGCCCTTGAACTATGCCTTATAAACCAGTGTTGTAGAAAAAATAAATGACAAAATGGGGTGCGTGTGTGTGTGTATGTGTGGTAGAGGATTACATGTTTTGTAGTTTAAAAAAGTATTTGACATAGAAAAATTAGCTCTAGAAGAAGCTAGCCTTTATTTAAAATCGGGCAGAAATATTTTTCTCCATTGACCATTTGGCTAAACAAAGAATAACTTGTAATCTGCTCCATTGATAAAGTGCCTTTCCCCTTAAAGAACTACAGATCACTATGCTTGCTGTTTCTAATTGTGTTGGTTATTTACAAGATAGTGTACCGAAAAACATTTTGCAACTGGTACATTGAAGATACATAGTTAAAAGTTGAATCAAAAACAACAGCAACCACAAAAATAACAAGAGCAATGACAAAACAAAAGCTGCAAACAAACCTACTTTCTTTCCTTATATTACTGTATGATATCATTGCTTTGAGTAAAGAATAAAGTAGTAGTAATTTAAATGCTTAAATTTATATTTATACAAATGTTGATAGCGTGGTCATTGAAATAGTTTTGCAAGTCTTCATAGGTTTTCAGTTCACCATATAAAGAGACTGATTCGTATGTGTAATCTGTGTTTTAAGTGGTAGTTTTAATAATTACTGGACCTCACAGTTTAACGGGCATGTTTATAATACTACATCAATTACCGCATTTTCTCATAGTCAGCTCTGTATATTGTGAGAAGAAAATGAAAAAAGTGCTGTTTAGCTAAGTATAGGAATGTGGAGCCAGGAAATCTCATGCTCTGATGCCGTTTCTGCTCCCAGTGTTCTTTGTAACTTTGGCTTCCTGACTCCAATCTACATTTTTGAGTTATTAAATTATTTTCTGGATATTCATAACATTTTCGCCTCAGACATTTCAATATCATAAATGAAAATTAAATTGTTTCAGACTAAATGCTACTGTTGGCTACCTCAGTCTGTTAATTTTCCAACTTTAATAGTAGTTTCTGGTAAAAATATTGTTTTCGTTATTGTAATTATTTGTAAGAGAACTAATCTTAAGAAGGTTTGTATTTTATAAGTAAATAATACTATATTGGATATCTTTCTGTGAAATATGTAATGATACATGAAAGAGAATGGCTTATATTCATCATTAAAAATAATTTTACATTTAAAACATTAACCTAGTTTTTCTGTTACTCCTTTTTTGTTTACTAATGGTGAAAATTGCAATTACTTTGAATTTGATGAGGACAAAGTCAAATTGCAAGTAGAAAATATTTCTAAATAAATCAAAATAGGCAACTAATTTCTTTTGAATACAAGTATTATGATATAAACATATACTTTTATTCATTTTTTTCTATATTTGTTTGCATTCAAGGCATTTTTTTCCTTTTAAATGGGAAACTAGAGGAATGAAAATATGAATTTTTGATACTTCAGAATAGTAATTTTTAACTTGGATTCAGAAGACAAATAGTAATCAATCTCTTATGTAGAAGTATGTCTGCCAGATAGGAAGTAGAATTTGCTTTAGAAAGCTTGAAAAATCTTCTGAGATTGATTTATTGTAAATAAATAAAAAGTTCATTTTATCTTGATGAGAATGTTTTTATGCATATTTCAAGCATCTGAGTGATGTGAACAGACTTTTCTAAAGTTTAGAAATCAAGGGGCTCATTTCTTTAACACACCATGAAAGTAGAGGCCACAAGAAAGTTATTTAGACAAATGTTTTCAGAGTTAAACAAAGGGAGTCTGTTAGGGGAGGCAGGTGAGAGCTTGCAGGACCGTTAAGGACTTTATGGCCCTACGTATTTGGCTAACTGCACCGCTGCTGCTTAGCTAGCTATATATAGTGTAATTTTCTTATTGATTTTTCAGTGAAAAGTGAAAGTTTTTTTTTTTTTTTTTTTTAAATAGCAGTTTCCTCTCTAGGGTATATTTTACAAAATACAAAAGAAAACAACATTATTCAGATGTAATTAAAATGAATTCCACCATTAGCTTTTTAAATTTTAATAAAATGCTTACTTGTAATACATTTATTTGCTATTTATTTCATTTATTTAGTTTATTTATTTATTTATTTATTTTTTATTTAAAGCCCCATGTTAATACCATTCAGTCCCCAGTTCCTGGTTTCTTAGTAACTAAAACTTATTGCAAGTATTTTAATTTCTTCTAAATCAGATTATATATTATACACATATGATAGTTGGATATTAAAATTGGGGACTTTTTTCCCCACAGATGAGCGTTTGTTAAATGTTTATATATTCCTGAGAATGATACCAATTTATTATATATAATAAGCAAACTCACAAGACTCAAGTGAACTTGGCTTTGCAGTGGAATACCTTTCATGTTTTTCAGTCTTAGGTAGCTTATTAAAACTCATGTTTTCCTTTCAGTAAATATCTGATGACATTAAAATTTGATAATTAAAATCTAGAAGCACTCAAGAAAGAATGCCTGCTTTTAGTTTCATAATAACAATACTCCCACAAAGAAAGTTGATGAATGATGTCTTTCAAGTGGCAGAGTTGTTATTTAGTTAGAGAAAGCTCCTTTGGCAGTTTCTTATAAAACTGAAGTTTGTTTATAAAACAGACAAGCTACAATGATAATCCTATAGCCTGAAGAGTGCTTGGAAACCTAGCCCAAGAAGAGTCTTGTTTTTCAGTGATTTAACAAAGAAGTGGAGTTTCCAAGAAGCCAAACAGATTAGCATTCAGTGCTAATTGGGTAGGGTGTAAAATAGTATTCATGTCTGATTGTTTTGATGTGAAGTACTTCATAACCATTCAGTTTTCTAAATCTTTTTTTGATATTAATCTTTTGTCTCTTCCAATTTATTGTTTGAGCATGAGTTTTTGTTTGACTATACAAGTATACATCAATGGTTCATAGCTGTGCTGTAAACAGCAAGACACACATGAGATCATTATAAAAAGTGCCTTTTAGAGATTAAAATAATAGAGATTGAGGCACTGTTGTTCAGTGGAGACACTGAAGAACAAATTAAACTGAAAGGTAGTTTAGATGTCCTATTGAAATGCATTACTTTGAATATCTGACCATGTGATTATAATATACCACTTTCACATATAATCACAAATGTGTGACTGTATTCGTTTCTTTGGGCTGCCGTAACGAAGTACCACATACTGGGTGGCTTAAACAATAGAAAGTTATTCTCTCACATTTCTGGAGGCAAGAAATATGAAATCAGGGTGTCAGCCAGCAGGGCGTTGCCCCCTCAGAACCCTCTAGAATAGGTAATTCCTATGTCTGTCTCAGTTTCTGGTAGCTCCAGGCATTCCTTAGCTTATGGCAGCGTAAGTCTGTTCTCTGCTCTGTCATCACACAGTGTTCTCTGTGTATGTACGTCTGTGTCCAAATTTCCCTCTTATAAAAATACCAGTGATTTTGGATCAGGGCCTGCCCTTGTGACCCCATCTTGACTTCATTACAGCTGCAAAGACGCTGTTTTGAAACAAGGTCATATTGACAGGTAGGATTGAGGTTAGAATTTAAACATATCTTTTTAGGGGACACCGTTCAATCCCTAACAGTGACCAAATATGGCAGTGTACATTTATACTAAGAAGGGGAAGAAAGTTGAAACTCATTAGAACATGTCATAGAAGTTTGAAAAACTTAGATTAATAGAATATAATACCAAACAAAATTACTTATAATTATTTTTTATAAAGGTCTGTAGCTCAAATAAGATTTTTTCAGGTGTGTAATGCATGGTTAATTTATTTATGCATTACTTTTTGTAAGTATTATTGGAAAATATGGTGTATTCTACATTTACCAATAATACATTTTTATATTTATTGATGTAATTGAATCTGTAAGTACCTTTTTATAACATTCTTACTGATTTTAATGTATAAAATGCCATCTCTCTTTAGAAATTAATAATAATACAAATATGTAGATTTAGTTTACATTTATAATATTAATAGCCCTAGTTATTTCTTAAGAATCCCTGTTTAATTTTGTGATAATCTCTGAAAGATTAATTAGAATAGTTAATTATAACTTATTAAATCTGTTTTTAAAGTTTTCTCTATTGCACATAGAAAAGAAATAATTGGGAAGTGTTTTCCATGTTGGTGGCAAAGAGAAGGCGACACCACATTCGTTTTGTCTTTAGTATTAAAATACGAAGTATTAAACATGATTTCAATTCAAATTTTAGGAAATCAATTTGAGGATTTTAGTTTAAACAAGAGTAAATGATTGTTTCCGAAAGTGGCATGTTGAATGGTTTAAACCATGGGTCAGCAAACTGTACAGAGCCAGATAGTAAATATTTTAGACTTTGCCAGATGGTCTCTGGCAATTAGTCAGCTTTGCCTCTGTACTGGGAAAGCAGACATAGACAGTCTGTGAATTAATTGGCATGGCTATATTTTAATGAAAATTTATTTACAAAAATGAGCCAGACCAAACTGGACCATTAGGTGGTCCTTCACCAACCCTTGGCTTAAAGTACCAATCTAATTTTTGGAGAGTAAAATTTTAAAACTATTTTATCCACACCGATCCATCATATAAGTTGCATTATATATAAGTTTCATCAACACAGACTGAGTATATAAGTTGGCTAAAAGTAACAATACCCATTTAACAATACAATGCTGTCAGAGACCCAGGCTCTTTCTGGCTGATTGTAATTCCTTTCCTTAGCATGTTGCGTTTTATCTTCATTCTGTTTCCTTCACAGTTGTAGAATTCCTGCTGCAGCTTATTATTTTTTAAGGATACAAGGCAGGAAAGGAGAAGGGCAGCACCACACATGTCTGTCTGCTTATCTTGGATTGAAAAGCTGCCACAGTACCTTTCCACCTACTTGCTTCCTCTATCCGATTCTCTTCCATATTATTTAGGCCACTGGGTCACTCCACGTTACAAAGGTAGTGGTATATTGAAACTTTGATATTTCAGCCTCCATAGCAAAGAAGGGCAAGGGAGAAAGGGTGTTTACTCATTCAGTCTAAATTGTCAAAAGAGATAGTCAGATATCCACAGACACTGTTTATTTAAACATGGTATAACTTGCCTTTAAGGCATATTTCTTTAAAAATATATTGTCAAGAACTATGAAGAGCCTGAAGCTACTTTGCCATACTTTCAGTGCTAGCAGAAGACAGGGGAATATTTGGTCAGGAAAAATGAACCGTTCATTAGTCACAGAGGGACAGCATTAGGCAAGGTGTCATCATTTGTGGCAGGTCACCAACCCTCAGTTTCTACAGGACAGTATAAAGGGCAGGAGACACCTGCATGTGCAGTGGCTGGCATTGCAGATGAACCCCAAGCCTGAGGACCCTGAATCTTTTATAATGGACAGTAAACCTGCCTGACCCTTTCCCTGGAAGGAGACATTATCTTTGTTAAACTAGACCGCAAACCTCTTTTTTTTTTCCAGAGGAAAACACTGTCCCTATTATCTAAGGCTGTTTGCTACACAAATGTTCCTGAAAGGATAATTTGAAAGGCTGTCAGTATCTGGTTGCAAGACATGAAAAAATATGAGAGACCTATAGATACTTCTCCCCAAAATATTTATGTTCTGTTCATTCTTAAAAACCATAATTGTATCTCATGTGCTCAGTTTTGAATACTACTAAAGAGTAAGGATATTGATTCTTTTTTGGATTTTTGGTAAGCTTAAAATCTTGGGTTCTGCCATTTTAATATATATATAATAAACTATGTATTTGACATATCAAATATGTATATTAGAAATCTCACATATATATGAAATAATGTGATCTCCAGAACAACTGTGGAAACTTTGTGGTGTAAACATTTTTCATTCCTTTTTGTTGTTGTTGTTGTTTTTTTTTTTGAGACGGAGTCTTGCTCTGTTGCCCAGGCTAGAGTGCAGGGGTGCAAACTCGGCTCACTGCAAGCTTCGCCTCCTGGATTCACGCCGTTCTCTGCCTCAGCCTCCCGAGTAGCTGGGACTACAGGCACCCACCATCACGCCCAGCTAGTGTTTTTTTTAGTAGAGATGGGGTTTCACCGTGTTAGCCAGGATGGTCTTGATCTCCTGACCGCATGATCTGCCCGCCTTGGCCTCCCAATGTGCTAGGATTACAAGCGTGAGCCACCGCGCCCAGCCTTTTTTTTTTTTTGAGATGAAGTCTTGCTCTGTTGCCCAGGTTGGAGTGCAGTGGCACGATCTCGGCTCACTGCAACCTCCGCCTCCCAGGTTCAAGTGATTCTCCTGCCTCAGCCTCCCAAGTAGCTGGGACTACAGGTGCATGTCACCATGCCCAGCTAATTTTTTTTGTATTTTTGTAGAGACAGGGTTTCACCATGTTGGCCTGATTGGTCTCGAACTCCTGACCTCAGGTGATCTGCCCACCTCGGCCTTCCAAAGTGCTGGGCTTACAGGCATGAGCCACCGCGCTCAGCCTACATTTTTTATTCTTGTTTGCATTCTAGAAAAAAAAACTTTAATAATTACAAAAGAAACAATTTTAAAAAGGTTGTTTCATTTCAGGCTCATTATCCTTTAGAAAGAGAAGAGGATTCTGTTTTCTTTTTTTTTCTTGAGTAATATGCTTCACTCACTTTTCAACTTTGACTACTATAATTTTAGGTTTAGACCCAAATAATTGATTTCAGTAGGTAAGGAAGGTTGAAATTATGTGATATAGGATGATATTATTTATCTTTGTTATCAGTGTCTAAACCTCAGAGATGAGCACCAGGTAGTCCAATTCCATTTTCCTGTGTGAAGAAGCTAAATAGACTGGTGATTACATGACTTGACACACTGGGGTGTGCATATAATATTCATGTGTGATACATTTCTAAATGAAGTCTCATTACCAGTTAGCGTGTCTGAGCCTGCAGCTGTTGGCATATGAAGGGTATCAGAATTGTAATGCCTTTTTCAACTTTGTTTCAGGAGGACTCATTTGAACAATTAGCACGTTTTATGGTTGTGAAAATGAACTGTTGTTTTTTCTCTTCATTAAACCAGAATTAATATTGTATGTCATCTGGTCAGTCGATGCAACTTTTTTTTTTCCTAACAAGATGATTGTATTCATTAGTTAAATTTAGAAAGACTGCTTAAAGCTTTATTTTTCAAGCATACCTTTTTCTGTGTCTCTTTCTTTCTCACTCTGTTTGTGTATATACATGTGTGAAATATTGCTTGTAACTTTTTAAGCATTTAATTTGTCTCGATGGGCACAGATTTTTAAAAAGGAAGGAAGAAAGATTACCTAGTTTTTTTCTGAACTATATTAATGATAAAGCATCTCAGCTCATTTTACAGACGCTGAAAACACTTCACGTTTTGTTCTGAAGGTTTTTGTAGGGCATATTGATTTTCTATGGTTGTACAATATGTGGAGCTGTCAATTTTATTCTTTTCCCAGAGATTTCAGAAAATTTTAATTTAACTAAAGATTTCCATACTGGTCAGCTGGGTCTCATTTATCTGATTAAAATAGGTTTGCATGGGTACAAGTCCTAAAGCAAATTCTCCTTACCAAATTTTGTGTGAAGTTTTTCCTTTTTAATACTAATTTTAGTTTGTTCTCATTGCAATTGCATATGTAAAAAATATGTTTTGATAAAACAACTGAAACTTTGAAGTTAATAATTTATCACAATACTTTTTTCCCCATTATATCAACACTTGGTAAACTACAGATTGTGAGCCTAATCCAGGTTGTATTTCCTTCTTTGAGTAAATTTTCAGTGGCAGAGCCATGCCCATTAATTTACTTACTGTGTATGGCTACAATGGCAGAGGTAAGTAGTTCCATAGAGACTATCTGGCCTGCAGAGCTCAAAACTTTTGCTCTCTGGGCTTTTATTGAAAATGTTTGCTGACTCCTGCATTACTGATACCATTTTCATAACAGTCTTAAAAACTTGACATTTTAAAACTTAAATACTTTTTTCTTTTTGCTGTTTTCTTCTCTACCCTATTTCTGCCAACAGTTCTTTGTGAATTACCATTGTGATCTTCTAAAGGCAAAAAAATGGTACGTAGTCAATGACTGATAGCTATAGGCCTATGAAACTAACATTTCCTATCTTGTCTCAATATTCTGATGTGTATAATCGTTTTAAAACATAATAAATTTAGGCCTTTTTTGTTTTTGTTTTTAACACAAGATGTGCCACTAATGTCTGACAAGCATTTAATCTAGTGGCTTTCCTGCATTTTCTGTGGATCAGATGCATTCTAATCCTCTGAAATGATTATTAAGTATGGCTTCCCAGCCTTTATATAATGCCTGCTAAATTTACCAGTTGGGATCTGCACATATGTATTGGTAAATAGTGCCCTAGCAGTTTCTGACATTCTATCTGCTTTCAGAATCCACATGAGTCAGATTATTTCCTTTTATGTATAAGATTATCAAGGACTATTGAGGTGGCACAGGTGGGGATAGAATCCTGGATGTGTTCAGACCTCTTTTCATTTTACTAAGCTTCCTTTATACTACCGGAGGAATCCACTTCCAGTCATGAGTCACTTGGAAGAGGGGGCCGGGCATGGTGGCTCATGCCTGTGATCCCAGGACTTTGCGAGGTCAGGAGATTGAGACCATGCTGGCCAACATGATGAAACCCCATCTCTACCAAAAATGGAAAAATTAGCTGAGTGTGGTGGCATGCGCCTGTAATCCCAGCTGCTCAGGAGGCTGAGACAGGAGAATGGCTTGAACCTGGTAGTTGGAGATTGCAGTGACCGAGATCACACCACTGCATTCCAGCCTGGTGACAGAGCGAGACTCCATCTCAAAAAAAAAAAAAAAAAAAAAAAAAGAGGGATACATTTCTGTAAGGTTTTTAAAGGACTTTGGTTGGAAAAGATGAATTGCAATTCTCTTTTTATGTTTTTCTGAGATTGGCCTAATCACTATCCTTAGAATTTACCTTTGCTTGCCAGCCTTTTATCCTGCCCCTTTCTCCTCACTTTTCTATTTCCAGTTTATGCAGATATTCTTTCTTATTACTGGCATAGCTAATGTTTCCACTCTATTCCCATGCCCATCTTGGCTCTGATTTTTGATCATTCTAGCTAAAATGTATCTTTTACTTTTGACCATAGCATTTATCAAGGCCTTTCATGTGGCAGTTAACGATATATTGTCAAATATTGTTATCTTTTTAAAATGGTGTTAGGAGCCTGGGTAACAGAGAGAGATCCCATTTCTACAAAAAAAAAAAAAAAATAGCCAGGTGTGTTGGCACATGCCTGTGGTCCCAGCTACTCTGGAGGCTGAAATGGCTGAGATTGCTTGAGCCAAGGAGGTTGAGGCTACTGTGAGCTG
>NW_012099543.1:2265855-2269385 GCF_000951045.1 Mandrillus leucophaeus | reverse complement strand
GTAATAATATATGGTTATTTCTTTAGAATTACTATAGGATGATTTGAAAATCCTGATAATATTCCTCGATTATGAGTTACTGAGGCCTGGAGGGAGGCAAAAGAGAGATGTTACATTGGAAAGTGTTAAAGTGTCTGAAGGCTTGTTTTTAGAATTTGTAGGTACACTCTGAATGTTAGCTTCTTCACATTTGGAAATGAATGCCGGTGATTTTAGAAGAAAAGAAAATGCTTATAAGGATAGTAATATCATTATTATTTATATTTTAATTATAAATATTATATTTCAAGGCAACTCTTAGCTGTATGTATTCTCAAATAGCTTTACTGTAATAACGTTCTTGGACAAAGTTCATGAAATTACTGCAGTTTACAAGTACTTCTTTAATGGAGTGTCCTTGTAGCTACGCTTAGCGTGTAAGATAAATTCCTTAAAAATTCGTATCATTCTGCCTACCCTCACAAATTACTCAAAGCAATGAGCATATTTCACAGCTTTCTTATTGACTTATTCTGTATCTGAGCTCCAATGAGTGTTTTCACTTCCTCTTATTCTTATATTAACATTTCTTCAAAGACTGTTTTTGTTTCTGTGCTGTATTGTACTTATGACTCTGAATACACAGGACTTTTCAGCAACTGGGGAATCCTCCAAAAATCTATGCTTTCGACATGAATAGTCCAGTTTCATTTGGTATGTATTATTGACAGAAGTGCTTCGTCCTCTTCATAGCTTGCTGTGCAGCAGATGGTTGTTATATTCAGGACTCTTGAGGGAGTGCATGAATACATGTGCACAATTTTTTTTTTAAGTCTTATTGTAGGAATTGTCTTGTGTCCTTGTTAATGGACTTCCTTAACACAGATGAAGATTTCCAAACTTGAAAACTAGTTTTTAAATTTCAGCTGAGGCTATTTTGTATTTATGTATTGCTTAACTGCTATCTCTTTTTCTTTCCTTTTAAAGTAAAGGTCAGAGGGTTGGATCGGGTATTCTTGCTATAAATGATTTTTCTTTGTTTTTTTGGTCTTGTTTTGTTTTGATGTGAGCATATCAGCTTTGAGGGACATCTGAAATATTTTGAATATGTAGGCAGGGCTTTTAAAGAAAGGAATTGCTGTTTTCTTACATCCACCATGCAGACTTAGACTTGACAGGAAAACAGAGGCATGTGTGTTCTCACTGTGTATTATCATTGCGCCCCCTCACATAGCTGTTAGGGTTTGTCAGCAGTTTGTTTTGACTCACTAGACCAAGGGTGGGGGTGGTTTTGTGTGTTTTTGTAAGTTAGCTAGTGTGGGATGTCAGTAATCTCAGCTTTACCATTTCAGTTGGCCATGATCCCTTCATGTAAGAAACCTTCACATTTGCCCTATTTCTCAGGCCATACTGCGGTTCTGAAATTTGCCCATACATATTTGTGAAATAGTTTTTCTTTTCTTATAACCCTGGAGGTCAAAACGCAGCCCTAAGATATACTCCTGTTTCGTATTGCCTCTACGGGGTGCTCATGGTATGTCCCCAAACTAATTTGGGAACCTCCTTGAATTACTTTCTAAAATTTATCTGGATAGTTCTTATACAATTAAATTTAAATTTTATTTATTATAGCAAGATTGGGGACACTCCCAAATCTACACTTCATTTCCTGGGAGATCGTGTTAGACACAGATAACTATGCTAATGATATGGGTAAGCGTGTTGTAAAGAGAGGATGGGGCTGCTGGACTTCATTGAGAGGGTCTTTTGATTTCAGAAACCATTAGTGAAGGAAAGGTGTTCTAGACAGAGCTGTCTTAACCCTTTTACTATTTCTTAAGAGAAGTGGTACTTCTGAGAGTTGTGTAACATAGTGGTCTTCCCACATCTTTATCAAGACGTTAATTAACGTTGTGAAGTAAAGCTTTAGAGGTGAGACCCAAAAGGCAAGTAGTGTTTACCTCTGATCACTCAAGGTAACCTTTATATTGGAAGATCAGTGTAGATGTCTTGTGTCCCAGATAACATTCCATTATGTAACTATTCTTTATTTGCTTCCTCTACTGTATGTGTGGCATCATTCCAACAGCAAGTTTAATCCTTCTTTGTATGCATTTATTGTAAACTGTCATTTATGTGGGATTAAAATAACTGGAAAGCCTAAATAACTGGAATTCTTGTAGCATGTTCAGTACTTGACATTTAAAAGAGAGAGAGATGGCAAGTAAACAAGGTGAGAGTAGGACTTTATTTGCTGTGCTACAATCTCAAACTGCTGTCAAGAATTTTAATTAGATGTTATTTTAGGAAGCTTTCAATTTACTGCAGGTCATTGAAGCTTAGAAAGAAGCAGAATGTACACCAAGTATTTTAATGTGTTAGTAATCCACTGCATTTAGTTAATCTGGAGCTAGTAGGTTGTATTTGTAAGAGTGTAATCATTTTACTGGGTTTCAGTGTGACTTAGAGTAAAATAATTTTTCTGTTTAATTTTAAATCATACTATTTTAAATTTCTAAGTTGGGCTTCAGAATCAAGTTGGTTGAGTTAAAGATTTAAATATTTCTCCTGATGTCTTCCCCTCTCCTTCCTACTAAACTGGTGTTTATTTTTCTTTATGGTGATCATTTCTAATTTCCCACAGCTTCCCTGGACATTTTCTTCATTGTGAAATAGTAGTTTGACACATCACTCAACATCTAGTTGTTCAGTTTTCACGAAAGGATTTCTAAACTGAAGCTCGTTTCTAGAACTATTCATGATATAGGAAAATACATTCATAACTGAAAGCTTTTTTGGGGGTTATTCTTTGTAAAATTACATGCCGCTTTTCACCAGTGGAAAGAATCCTGAAGAACCTGGAAAAAACAATTCCTTTTCTCAGTTAAAATGAAGATAAAGAGCCTTGAAAAATGGCTGATGCTAATAGTTCACGGAGGTTAATAAGTGATATGTGAAAGACAGACTGTCCTGTAGTTGCAAAAAGTTAATGTACATAGTTTGTATACCTTGTCAGGTTTGGGATAACATGAAGTCATAGTTCAATTGGTAAACAAGAAAAGCTTCCAGTAAAAAGTCCCATGGATGATCTTTTCCTTTGAGATTGCAGCATTTCTGAAGAATATAGGGTATCTTGTGATAGGGCAGCTGTAAAGTTACAATTGGAAACCAACTTTCTTTAATCGGTATAAACTTAGACAAAATAACAAGTTTATTTGTGCTTCCTTTAGCTCTTTTGTTGGTTTAAGTAGCAGTTAACATTGTTTAATTAGAACAGTACCACCTACTGTGTACAACTAGAGAAGTAGTTTTTTTGGTTCTCAGTGAAAGCCCTATGCGTTAGGAGTTTTAAGAACTGTTTTTCTAGAAGCCAGCAAGGTAAAAGCAGGGCAGATCTTCCCCATGTAATATGTGTGCTTATTGTCAGAGTTTAACCTAGTACTTCATATTTTGTTTTTGAATACTTCATTTTTATGTATAGTAGGGAAGATTTTGTTTTTGATTTTTGACTTGTCATGCTGTCTTTCTCCTTCTTTCTTTCTCTTTCTTTC
>NW_012099543.1:2241612-2264970 GCF_000951045.1 Mandrillus leucophaeus | reverse complement strand
TTTTTTTTTTTTTTTTTTAAATGAAAGGTTTTACTTAATTATCAGGTTCTGATTCCCTTAGGATACTGGTCTTCAGTGATTGTTTAAATGTCTCAGAGGAAACTGTTATGTAAAGTTTGGAATTTTCATTTGAAAATTTATGTTATTTCTGAGATTTCAAAACAGATCTAATCTAAATTATTATTATTGACATTAAATGATATAAAAGTATATTTAATTTTAGAAATTTCCATTAATAATAAAATTATTCAAGTTATAAGGAAAATACCCAAGCATGTGAGTTCTTTTCAAACCAGAATTAAACTCATTTATATTTATAATACCCCTAAGTACTGAAAATAAATATTAACAGCATTTCTTATTCAGAAAACAAAACTAGTTGCAAGCAACAAGAGAAAATATCTTTTTGAGTGTCACTTTGAAAGCAAAATGAGTTGTAAAAAAAAATTGAAAGTTTCTAGTTTTTATGCTTACAATAAAGTCTCTAATTTTGTCTTTAGTTTTAACTGATCATAGAAATTAATAAGCCTGTCCATCTCAGAGAGAGATATTTGTTCTGCCTTCACTATTCTGCCTGAAGCAGGATTCTGGAATGTTCTTTGGAATCGTGCAGAATGAGTTGTAATTATTTGTTAGAGAATAAGTTGCAGTGTTTGCTAGTCTTCAAATTCATTCTCATTATTCAAGATTATGTGATCAGAATGAATGGAAACTGCGATGGCTATAACCTAGAGAAGTAAGAAGACAAAAAGCATTATTTACTCATATGAAGGGTTTAATCATTCATATTTCTTCATCATCTACCTCTCTAGCTTCATCTCATGACACTCTCCCTCAGGTCTTCCATCTTTATCCACTCACATCATTTTTCAATTTTTCAGGCCTTTAGGACCTCCACATCTGAGGCTTCATGTGCCCGATTTTTTTCCAGCTACCTAACACATCCTTCACATCATAACTTAAATGTCATTTCCTCAGAGAGGCCTTCCCTGACCCATCATTAAATGTTTGGACACATTATTTTATCTCATGGTATTCTGCTCTGTTCTTTCCAGGACCTGTCACAATTTCTGCTTCTTCGTTTTCTTCACCACTCTCACCACAGCGCCTACTTCATTTCCAACACGGTGTAGGTACTCAATACAGATGGAAGGAATGAAGGATAGATATGCATTCATCTTGATCTACATCCTGTTTAGTGAGCACCATAAAACTTGGCAGTCATCGTTAGACCTTTATAGGGACAAGAGGTGTTGATGGTTTGTTTTTGTTTTGTTCAGTTTTGTTTTCTTTCTGGAGATGAAAGAAGAAATTTAATAGTGATAAAGCCAGAGAAACTTAACCTGGACCTGTCAATCTGGTATGGTCGAGAGGTACTTATTTTAATCAGCTGTGGATTGTATTTTCATGTGACATTTAAAAAAGGATGAAGAGGGTCTTAGAGCCACACGCGTCATTCTTTGCCTGCTGATCCGTAATTGGAACCAGCATCTAGAATCTGTTTTTGTATAGAACTGAAGTATCAGAGTTATAAGTAAAACCACTTTCCACAGTTATTTGCTGTACATTAACTGCTGAAGATTAGCATATTTAAAAGTTTTACTGAGAAGCATGAAATTGGAACCTGATGTTTGTTATTTATTCTGATTCATGTTATATTTTCTTCTTAATGGAAATTAAAATTTCAAAATTCCTGTAACAAAGGTACCATTGGGGTAGTTTCTTAGTTGCATATGGGTTGTATATTGTATATGGGAGTCTTTTTATGGCACATATCTCTTTTCATCAAACAGGTCAGTAGTTTTGGGCATTACCTTACACCTTCTTTAAAGAATTTTCTTCCATTACTTTAATAATTATGCCAGCTCTATTTTTATAATAATTGAAAAAAAATTTTATTGCCTGTTGTATGAATCTGAAACTACTTTGACTAGCATTTCGGCCGCAAGCTTCTTTTCCTTCTTTTCAGTATCCCTCTGTGTATTTTTATTTCGTTCCCTTAGTTGGAAATAATTTAAAAAACATAATGTGTTACTTTCCTGCTTACTCTTAACATTTAAACTTCAGCCTCACTTGTCTAATTTCAGTTACAAGGTATGTTCTACTTGTTGCCTCCTCAAATTGCTTTGCCTTCCTGAAAAGTTTTTCTTTTGATTCTACATATTTTTAGGGGAGGGAAGACCTCCCCTAAAAATTTATGCTTAGAGATCTAAGTGTAAATATCACTTCCTTAGATGGGTCTTTTTTGACCATCCTATCAAATAGGTTGTCACAGTTAGTATTGTGAACATTTTCTGATGATTTATTTTCTCCCCCAACTAATTTTAACTGTCTTTCAAAGTATAATCGAAGTTCTCATTCTTGAAGCATTTTCTGAATAATCAAGTGCTAGAACTTGAGCATTTTTTGGCTTTTACTTTTTGTCAGAACATTGTAGTTGGTGGTGTAGAGACAGTTCTATCTTGATGCTTCAGGTTCCCATTTCTACTTGAGGGAAGCTCAGAATGTTCAGGAATCACAGAGGATGGCATTTGAGCCTACCTGGGGATCTGAGCCCACCTGGAGGTCCCCGTGCTTTCAGTGGGGAAATGTATTTGAGTTATTCCCTAAACTAATGCTCAGGTAGGAGACATAAGCAGGAAAAGATGTCATGGAAGATATTTTAAAGGAATGGGAGTACATGCCTAGCTCAGAAGTATGTGAAAGCATATTGTATTGTGGTTCTTTGGTGCTGGATATCTCAGGAGTGTAGGAATTGAAGGATTGTGGTTTAGTTTTTATACTTTTTCTCTTCTGCTCTTCTGATTTTTCAACCATGAACATGATTATGTTTATGATCTGGTTTGGGGGAAGTATATATCAGAAAAAATAAAACAAGAAAGGAAGTTACTCTGTGTACCATGCAATTTCATATTTAAATGACAAAGTTTTGCATTTTGGATATTTCATGTTAGCTGTGTCTCATCAGCTGAGTTCTAGTCACTTAGAAGTTTGGTGTCAGTGACTTATAATTTTGGTGCTTCCTATGTTTTATATTTACACTAGACTACATGCTATATGTAAAATGTGTAATCAGTTAATATCTGAATGAATGAGTTGACCAACTTTTGAGAACAGAGTTTGACATAAATTTGGTGGTTTTTGTTCATTATGCTTTAATCGAAGGAGAAGTAGACATTGTACTTCACATTAGGCTACTCTTTAGATAAGCTTTCTTTTACATGGCATGTGTCTGACTTTCTTACTTGATAATAATTCTGTTTCTGAAATTATATAAACAGATTTTTACTGTTTTTAAACTTTACAACTTAATCTTAGACTGTAAGTTATTTACTTATTTATTGGAAACAAACTTTTAGATATAGAAATTGGTCTTTTAAGACAACAATAAAAAATACCTAGTTTTTAATCTGTCTTCTGTCTTTCACAACTAAGTCTGACTGATCTTTCTTGTTATATGATGCTTTATAAGATTGATTCTGTATTCGGGTTACCAACACTTCCTGTAACAGAAGAAAAACATTCAGATCCTCTTAGTGCTGAGTCAGGGGAAATTATTACGTAAAACAAAGGAAAAGTCTTTGATAGGAAATATTGCTTCCGGTAGGAAATTAAGTACAGGGTACAAGAATCTAAATGTCTGTCATGTAAACAATGGGCAACCTTATTAGGCAATTTTGAACACATATTATGTGGCTTTATTTATTTATTAATAATAGGCTTTTCTCGTCGTGGTTTATGGAGATTTATAAGGTAACGATACCATGGACAGCCTTCCAAGATGTTTTGATGTTGGCAGCAATGCATTACTGGGGCAGGGGCAAGGGAGGAGGTAGAAAGTGTGATAACTTTATGTCACTCCTTCTTCTTTGCTCTCATTTATTTCTTAACACCTGAGGCATTGGAATTCCCCAGAGTAAGAATTCTAGTGAAAAGGGAAGCAAATAAAATACATCTGACAATTGGGATCATTGTGTTTATACGTGTGCTGACTAATTACATATAAAATGAGATATCCCTTTAAATTAAAACTATTTGAAGATACCACTTCAAATACATATAATAGATGATTTACGCTTTTAATCATGGCTTTCCATAGCAAGTATTTTTCTTGTAGTAGGATAATTAACTAGAAATATAAAGAAGTGTTTCAAAATTATAATAATGTAGAAGAAAAAATATAAAAATTTGATTTTGGAAGATCTTCCTCTATATTATAAAGATAGCTGCAGTTTTTTTTTCCTTTTTCTTTTCTTTTTCTTTTTTTTTTTTTGAGACAGAGTCTTGCTCTGTCGCTCAGGCTATGGTGCGGTGGCATGAACACAGCTTACTGCAACCTGTACTTACTAGGCTCGAGCCATCCTCCTGCCTCAGTCTCCAAGTAGGTTCCCAAGTAAGTGGGAGTACAGGTATATGCCACTATGCCCGGCTAATTTTTTTATTTTTTGTGGAGACAGGGTCTCACCATGTTGCCTAGGCTGGTCTTGAACTCCTGGGCTCAGGCATTTGTCCTGCCTTGGCCTCCCAAAGTGTCAAGATCACAGGCATGAGTCACCATACCCAGCTGATAGCTGCAGTTTTGTGTGTGAGAGTGGATCTTGCCTTTACTGTGACAAAACATCTTTATGGAAAGACAAGCAGTATTCATTCCATTTATTTTACCTGTGTATTCAAGAATGTTTATTTTTCTCATAAGCTACAAAACCAGATTAGAAAAGTAACTTGTGTTTCCTAAAAGTAGGCATATTGTAGGAGCTGTATGAACTGGGTATTTAAAATTTTTTTTTCATTACTTTGGGGAATATTTCAGGATCTCATCAGCAGTTATTACATGGGAGGACAGGGGATAAAAAAACGAACTGATTGTTACTGAAATCTTTTTTTGTATTTAGGAAGAAGGAAGACTATAACTTAAAAAGAATTGTGGCAAATTATATATGTTAAATTTTCTGGTCTAGAAATGTGGTATAGAGGTTCCTAGAAGCTTCTGTTCCACTGTGGTTGAAATGTTTTCTCACCTTCTTGAACTGTCTTTGTAGGTGATGTCATGAAAAGTCCCGAGAGAACGTTGTGTAAAACTTCCTTTGACCTTTCTGGACTCGGGGCTGAGCTACCTTAGACCTACAGTTTCTTGTTAAAATCAAGTAGGTTGTGTTTGAAAAATAAAGTTTGTTTGTAAAATTATTTCAGTTTATATTTTATGTATAATCATCTCTCTTATAAACTTATGACTCAAGGAAAGATAGTATTTTGCCCTAGGGTCAAGAGTAAAATTATTTAAACTTATTAGTGCATATTTATTTCTTTTCTATTTTATGCTAAAAAATGTGTGGAGCTAAAATTGGAAAATATACTTATTTTGTTAGTTTAGAAAATGTTTAGTATTTCACATAATCTTACCTTTCAAGTATTTTGGCATCTATCTTAATATTTTCTCCTTTAAGAAAAGACAGAAATTAAAAATCTTATTCGAACTTAGCTTAATCCACTCAGTGAAGCATCATTTAATATTTAATGAAAATTATTTTGTCATTTCCTTTGACATCTGTATTAAAGATTGCTAATTGCTTCCAAAATCCATTTTGTCCCTTTCCTATCATTATGTATTTCCCCACTGTTATCCGTCCGTAGTAAAGATAGCATTTCCTAGGTTCACATGTTGCTGATGTGGCCCTGTGAGCAAATTTTGATGAATTGGATGTGAGTAGAAGTGAGCTGTGCAGCTTCTAGATCATGCCCTTAAAGGGAAGCCACATGCCCACTCCTTCTCCTTTTTCCTGCTCCCTGCTGGCTAGAATGTGAACAAGGTTATGAGTCATCTCAGCCATGTGAAGGAGGGTGATGGAACAGGGATGGCAGAACTTCAATGGAGAAGGAGCCTAAGTCCTTGACTTCTCCATAGAGTAGAGCTGCTTTGCTTAGGCAAGAAGGAAATAAACATCAGCATCAGATAGTAGTATTCTGTGTCACACTTAGCCAAAACTGTGTATAAAATACATTACCATGCTGGCAGAATTCACCATTTCTGCTGCATTTTTTTGAGGTTTAACTTTCAAATTTGCATAATATGTAAAGGCATTTTCATGTGAAATAAAACATTATTAGCTATATCTTGTTTCAGAGCAACCACTGGATTCATGGTATTACTGCTTTTATATTACGTAGTTATTCAGTATTAAACCATTTTGTGACTATCTGTAACTGTTAGATGTTATGACCCATTTGAGGCATAAACAGAGTGCTGTCTCTTGGTAATCTAAATTTCCTGTCTTAAATCTTTGTGTCTGCTTTGCCTCCCTTTCTTTGTCTTCCTCCCTCATGTCTTTCCCTCCCCTTTCTGCCTTTGGCTAGTGTCTGGGCCAGTGCTGGTAAAGTGCTGCCTGGCCAGTCCATGGGAGTACAGGGACCTTAACAGAGACCTGGCGTTACTTCTGAACACACACACACTGGTAAAATTCAGTTACTTGCTTGGGGAGTTTATGAGTTTATATTGTAATGGATGGAAAAATGCCCTGTGCTTTGCAACCTTTTAGACTAAGTAATAACACTTACAAGAAATTGTGAGTGTTATGGGAACCAACTTCTGTGTGGGAGATGAGTACCAGGGAAAAAAAAAGTTTCATAATGATGAATGAGAAATTTTCAGAAAGCATTGTTTGGTTTGTCATTTTCAGTCCAGAAGGTTACTTACATCGTTACTCTGGGGATGGAATATAGCTTCACTGAATGACAACATTTGGTTCCAAGTTATTTAGTTATGTTTCATTGTGTTGAAATACCCTACCCTTGCCAGAATCATTGTAATCTATGTGTGAAGCTCTAGGTGGGGAAAAATTGAAAGGAGTGCCATATTATATTACAGGAACAATGTGTGTCCTACTCTTGGTGTCCTTTCAAAGCTCTATATTTGTGGCTGTGCTAAATTCCATCACATTCTGTATGCATAGCTGTAAGTGTATGTAAATACCACACATCTTGCATTTTGAAGAAAACCAGGGAGTGAACACACATAGTCTTGTCTGGGATTCATTTATGTTTTAAAATTCATTTTATATATGAATGAGAAAGTTGAGGGAACATTTCCTTTCATACCAGTATAGAAAATCCTCTAATACCACAGCCCCTATCTCCTGGTCCTAGGAGCAGTAATGGGATTCTCTGGGTGCACTGGCATCATGTGTATCATTGCTCTTCTGTTTATTTTTGAAAGCCTTTTCTGCGAAGGCTTCTTGGCATACATAGATGTCAATGTATGTCTTTATATTATGAAGAGTATTTGAGAGAATGGTACAATAGGATGAAAGAGTGGATGAAGTTGGGGGCAAAATAATACAGGGCTAAAGAATATAGATTTGATCTTACAAAAGCTGTTGGAAACCGTTGTGCATTCTTAAGCGGTGAAGTGGCACCATTTAAAATGCACATGAATGATTAATATAGTTTGTTTGATGACGGTAAAGACTGGAGAGTGTAGTAAGAAATTTGTTGGATTTTATACCGAAAAGCTAAAGTGTTTCTAGGATAGCATGTCTTATTTAATATTTTATCTTTTTTGAAAATAAGATCATGTTTTATTCTGCCTCGTTATATAGTTTTATTACTTCTTTATGAATGACTTAATAGAGCATTTTGTATATTTAGTAAATGTTTGTGTGTTCGTTTCTGTGATCAAGGAGCTAATGGATTATTTTGAAGTATCTACTATTTTGTAGCACTACAGGAGTTGTACAATTAACTTGAGTCCGCATAAACAAAATTGGGGACATGCTGGATCCATGTCATGCTTTCATGCTGGAGCTGTGTCATGCTGGAGCCATTTCAAACTTCTGTGTGTTTGATGTTAAATTTCAAAGGTCAAGGAAATTGTTTAGGAGCTTAATTGAAGCTATCTTCTCAAGAATTTAAATCTCACTAATTGATTTTGTTTAATTTTTAGAAATTTGTATGTCATTAAAATCCTCTCAAAAATGCTGTTCTTATTTGAAATGAAATACGAGTGTAAAAATTGGGGTCTATCTTTGGTACATTGTTTATTGTACTGGAAAGTAAATGCTTAACATTAGTCTGTGATAGTGATATCATGCTATTTTATATTCAAGCCTTTATATGTTTTCATCAGGAAGAATCAGGCAAAAGCGGACACAAATTTCAACTAATGGCAAAGCACTTTGTACCTTTAAAACAATTTAATGAGGAGTTGTTTTTACTCTAAAAGCTGAGGCAAGAGATACATGACAGTAAAATCTGCTATTGTTAATCTACTGTAGTCTCAAATTTTTATTAACTTATTTATTCATCAGTTCCTTCAGTGATTATTTGTTGAGCACTTACTCTGCCCTGGCACTGCTGGCATCAGGAAAGGGCACAAAGAAGAAGGGGGCCCAGATGGGGAGCTTGCAGTTCACTAAAGTCAGGCAGACTCTACTCCACAGTCCTCCTGACCTAAGGCTGTGTTTATGATATTCAGTCCTCTTATGTGACAGAAATATGTGGTACTTGGTTTAGGTTCCAGGTGCGTATTTGTTAACTAAAGTCGCCTTGCTTGGGTGACAAAAGCCTAAGCTATAGTCCATTTTACAAGCATAAGCAGTGAAGGTGTTTAAGATTTGACTTTGCATCAATGGTAACAGTCTCCACCAATAGTACGTGTTACAGAGCCCTTTAGGCCTACAATTGTACTGTAAAGACAGACTGTAGCGACCTGTCTTTCTTATCAGGACCCCACCCTACATGGATCCTTGAAGAGTGAACAGGACTGCAGAAGCAGCTCAGGTGGATTTGACAACCTATAAATCTGGAGTTTGGGGAATGCTGAGGCTACAGGAAGGAAACACCAGCAAGCTTACGTTCAGGATTCCCACTTCACTGCCTGCTTCTCAGGAGGACTGATGATGGGGACGAAAGTTAGGAAAGTAGAGGAGTTTTGGAGAACCTGTGAGTTCAAAAGGGTGAAGTAGGAAAGATGGGAATGTGAGGGAGAAATGTCAGAGTTTCTTTGGATTCTTTTAAAGAATAAAATAGAACACAGTGGGGAGATGCAGAGTCAGCTTGGTAGGGTTGAGTTTGAGGGCATAAGAAGGAAGAAAGTGATGGAGAAATTGTGAGAATGGAAGCTCAAGAGAGCCATGTAGGTGCTTTGTACTCTGGTATGGAGATGGGTGCAGAGTTCGTGGACCCTGGCGAGTTAGAGCTCAACACAAGAGATTAGTTGCTACTTAAAATAAAGATGCTAATTGTGGCCCAGACAGAAAAGCCTCCCTTTTTCAAAGGTCAAGATTGCTGAGGTCCATGACTCAGACCTTGCAAGCAGTGGGAAGAATAACCAGCAGCAAAGCAATAAGTTGTTTATCAAAGGGTGCTGGTGACTGGGTCAGGGGAGGATTTGGAATAGAACGATTGATTTGGAAGTAGGTTAAGCTAACCAAATAACATGAATCTCCTATTTGTTTCTTAAGCTGATTATTTTGAACTCAAGATTCTCTTCTAGTGTTGTGAAAATAGTTTGTGAAATGAAAATGTATATGCTCAACTGCTGTGACCGCTAAGGGAGACAAGTGTAGCAAGAGAAATACAAATCCTGATGGTTCAGTCTGGAGGGGAAGCCATTCCTTCTCTCCCTTCCCCTACGTTGTGTGGATGGAAGGTCTCCAAGAGAAGCGTCCATGAGATTAGGCCAGGGAGCCTTCTGTTTCAGGGTCACCCGATTCTGTGTGGTTTTTTTGTCAGTGACACTGATCTAACAGAAACAGCTGTTTCAGTGAAGTTCAAACTTGCCATCTATTTTCAGTAGAAGCAGAAAGAATGTCAGAGACAATGTTTGCATTTTAGGACCTTTTATAGGATCCTAAGATAAAGCTGTTTAAACCTTCTGTCCTCTGTCATTTCACTTATCAAATTCAAGCACAGCCTTTTAATTTCAGCACACTTAACTTCTGGGGATGAATAGGGCATTGAACGGATTCTATAAACAAGTACTTTTCTGAGCCATAAACAGGAACAAAAGCAGCACAAAGATAGCATGTTAACAAGGTAGGGCGTATTGTGAAAAGGGCAAGACTTGAGAGCCTTCTCTATGCCATTCTGGGGAAGCAACTATGTTTGTTTGTTTGATTGATTTAAGGAGCAGTGAAGTTATAGATAGCAGAAAATGCTGATGTACCTGAAGGCTGTTCACTTCTGTAGACAGTGCTACTGGGTGAGATGTGAATAATATTAGCAATAGATGTTCGTTAACTAAATGTTGCTTTTAAAAGAAAACACAAGATGGAAAAGTGAAACAAAATGGATAGAGTTATTTGGGTACTAAGAGTAGTAGAGCAGACTGAAGACCATTTAAATGGGAGGCGGATTTTCCCATGCATATCTAAAAAGGTCCTAGTGTTATCCCTTCACTCTATTTTAGATTTGTTTGTTTAGTTTGGCCCCGAGTGTGCTAGAACAGATACAACCTCCCAGCGGATGTAACTGAGTGGGAACATTATTTTAGTTCACTTTCAAAAGAAGAGGGAGATCCAATTCATAGTACCCAAAATAGAGAGTACCGATTAGTTCCAGAATTGACCAGCCATGGAAAGACGTAGAAACTTCACCTGTTAGAATGCTCATCCTAAGAATAGGACCTGAGCAATTAGAGGTGTTAGAGGACTAGAAGGCCTTAGAATCATTAAGGCATTTTATTTCTTTCACATTCAGCCAGCTTTTCTTGAGCAGCTTTTCTGTGCTTCTTGCATTTATAAATACTTAGACATGTTATCCCATTCAAAAGTGTAATTTGGTGATAAATTGGTTCAACACTGCCATTGTATATGTGTGTGTGTGTGTGTGCACCATATATGTTCATATTATAGTTGCAAATGAATAAAAGATAATGACAAATAATAATGTTATAATTTATAACAGTGACAATTGGTTAAATAACTTATATATCCATAATATGAAACATTTTCATTTTTAAATATAATGAGTCATATTTATACATGCTGGTATGGAACAAGCAAAAAAAATGTTAAGGTTCGGAAAGATGTGTTTAGTATCATAACTTGAGGCAAACAGAGATATACACAGGCACAGGCTTCACATCTCTGTTCATTTATATTTGAACTATGAGAAGAAATGAGAAGGGATGAAATCATGACCTTGAAAATAAGAAGCTGTTTCTTCCTCTGAGGTAGAAGGGAAGAAGTTGGGAAAAGATATGAAATGATGAAACATTAGTTGATGAAGAAAGGAGAAATCAGTGAGCACAAATCCTGTTTTTGTTTTTATAAATATTTCAATCCCTGGCAATCTTGAGAAAGCCAGGGTCATAGGTTGGATGATTGCAGTACTTTCTTGTGTGTTCAAAGAGGAAAGTCCAAATGTGCATTTGGCACTGGCACTTCTGAAAAGCCCTGACCTTTGTAATCAGGTTCTTTTTCTACCTGTCCTGCAAAAATTTCTTTTTGTTTTGTTTTGGCAGTAGTGTTTATGTGAACCTGTACCCTTACTGTGAAATTTTAACTTACTCAATAGCCTGGTTTGTGTGATGGTCTACTACCTGTTTTAGGACTAGAAAGGACTGATTAGATCATTTGCTCTGACACTTGGCTTTTAGGAAGGTGAATGTGTAAGCCTTTGAACGGTTTGGCATTGAAAGATTTATGGATCTCTTAGCCAGTTGTATCACCATTTGAATAGTAGGTGATAGATAGATAAATAGATAAATAGATAGATAGACACATAGATAGATAGATAGATAGGTAGATAGATAGATAGATAGATATCTGATCTTTAAAGGACTAGGATTGTAGAATAATGTTAACTAGGTATCTTAATTATTTTGTGTTTGGATGTATTTTGTTTTTGGATGTAAGGGACAGAGCAACTACATGGATCAATTTTCTTCATCCTATAAATTTGGTAAAACAGAAACAATATGATGTTTATTTCTTATTTGGTATTTACATACAAAATGTAAGTGTTGGGGATCATTGTCTCTTATGGTACTTCACAACCCATCAATTTATATGCTACCTCCAAGGATATAGGTAAAAGGTACATTTTTTAAAACCAGATTTTACAAATTTCCATTAAAATGTTGAATTTTTAGTTTTTATAAAACTAAAATTTTGAGTGAAGAACAAAATGGAACAGAAAATAGTGAAGATAGAGAACGAACATCCTAGGACTTTTTAAGCAAAATTAATATTCAGGCTAATAGTTCTATTCATTTCCTAGAAGTAGTACATAGTCTAGTTTTTCTCTCATACATTTTCTTGATTTTATGGTATAAAATTTAAAAAATTCTGAAGAATTTCTTTCTGTGCTCTTTGAGGTTTTACATTTTTATCTGGTGTGTGTGTAAAATCCATTCAACTTAATTATGGGAGGGGTTTAAAACAAATGATACTTTTCTAAGCTGGGACAGGTTATTTTCCTTAGTCACCATAGGAACAAAGAAGGAAGTAAGTGGCAGAGTAGAATTTCTTATTGTTGAGCATGAGCTTTGATATCTTGGCTGTACTGTTCATTTACATATTACAAATATTTTCTTAGATTCTAAGTAAATGTTACCCCTGCCCCCAACTCTTGCTTCTACTACTTTAAATTCTTTCTGCTAACTGCTTCTTTCTGAACCCTAACACAGGGGTCCTTAACCCCTGGGCCACAGACCGATACCAGTATCAGGAACTGGACGTACAGCATGAAGTAAGTGGTGGGCGATGAGGGCAGCTTCATCTGTATTGACAGCCACCCCCCATTGCTCACATTAGCACCTGAGCTCCGCCTCCTGTCAGATCAGTGGTGGCATTAGATTCTCATAGGAGTGTGAACCCTGTTGTGAACTGTGCATGTGAGGGATCTAGGTTATGCTATCCTTAAGAGAATCTAGTGCCTGATGATCTGTCACTGTCTCCCATCACCCCCAGATGGGACCGTCTGGTTTCAGGAAAACCAGCTCAGGGTTCCCACTGATTCTACATTATGGTGAGTTGTATAATTATTTTATTATATATTACAATGTAATAATAATAGAAATCAAGTGCACAATAAATATAGTGCACTTGGATCATCTTGAAACCATCCCCCATGCCCCCAGTCCATGGAAAAACTGTCTTCCATGAAACCAGTCTCTGGTGCCAAAATAGTTGGGGACTGCTGCCCTGACACATGTAGGATAAGTAGGATTTCACATACAGGTATAAAGGTAACATTTTCATTTTAGGAATGTATTTCTCCATGTAGTAGTAGGAAAATTGTATATCAATGAAGTTTTGGTAGAGAGTGAGTCCAACTGAAAGGAAGCATGGTGTCCATTGAATGAATTTTGCTTCATATCAATTCCTGCAAAGTTCTGATATCACATTTCTAGAAATGAGAGCAAAGATACAAACAAACGAAACAAAACAACAAAATACTACTCATCACTTTTGAGGAGAAATTGAATTGTTTCTATACATCCTACTTTCCCTTCATTATGGTTTTTTTTTTTTTTTTTTTTTGAGAGGTGGAGTCTTGCTCTGTTGCCCAGGCTGGAGTGCAGTGGCACAATCTCAGCTCACCACAACTTCCTCCTCCTGGGTTCAAGCGATTCTTCTGCCTCAGCCTCCCGAGTAACTGGGACTACAGGCGCCCACCCCGACGCCTGGCTAATTTTTTGTATTTTTAGTAGAGATGGGGTTTCACTGTGTTGGCCTGGATGGTCTTGATTTCCTGACCTCGTGACCCACCCGCCTCAGCCTCCCAAAGTGCTAGGATTACAGGCGTGAGCCACCATGCCCGGCAAGACAGGGTCTTAGCATGTTGGCCAGGCTGGTCTCGAACTCCTTGCCTCAGGTGATCCACCCGCCTCGGCCTCCCAAAGTGTTGGGATTACAGGCGCGAGCCACTGCACCCGGCCTCATTATGTGTTTTGATGAATCTGTTAATTTATGCTCCAACTTAAATATTCATATTTACTTTTCAAGTGTTTTCGCCATCGTTAACTATATTTTACTGATATAGTGAAGCTAGATTTAAGTTATATCTAACATTTTGCAAAGTATGCTTGAAGCAGAATGGAGTTATTGTATAACTACACATACGCAGAAGTTCTATTTGCAGATTCACAGATGTAATTATGAAGTTAAGTCAGAGACAGTTAAGTTAAAACAGACTTTTTCACTATAGTTTTGCTTACTGATGTAGCCATTTTATATTATTTTTACAAATTAAGTCTCTAGACTTTGATTTTTCTATATCCTATATTCATAAACTACTAAAGGTTTTGAAGTAATAGAATAGGTTAAAACAGTTGCGTACTCTTCTTAGAATTTTGCATAAAACTAATCTTTACAATCTGTTTTTCTGAACATCTGTATGTTTTTCATATTTAATTTATTGTTTGATGAATTCTTGCAGTTTCTCTTAGATTTAGGTAAACAGCATTTGCATTAAATTCAGTGGTAATATACAGTTGCATTATAATACACTTACTATAAAAAGTAAAAATTATTCATGTTTTTTTGCTGGTAAGTTTGAGTTTTTAACTTAAGTTGCCTTAATTTCATAAATTTCACTGCAATTTCTTAGCATTTTCATTGAGGTGAAGAAGCTATGTAGTCATTGTGCCTTAGTTTTAAATTGCTCTGGTACTTTCAGTAGGGAATATTATTAACATGAACCCCATTTCCTTACTTTTTAAATATCCTTCTAGTTGCCCTAACTGTATTGTAAGTACCTGGGAATTTTATGTCTCAAGCCTTCTTTTTATCAATGTGGATGTATAATCTCCGTAAATGTCGATTGTTAACGGTGATGAACCATTAAAATTAATAGCCTATTTGCTAAATTTGATGCTTTTGTTTTTAAGTCTAGGATTACATTTTACATGATTAGGCCTATAAATACATTTTATTATTACAAATTTATTGGTGTCCATTCTTTGGAATAATCATTCTGAGAAGTTTCTTTGGGATAAGTTTTCACTAATTTTGATGAAATTTGTGGTGTTTTTGAAAAAGCCACTTTAATATTGTGACATATTTAAAGGAAAGCACATGGATTTCTGGAAACCAGAATTTCAAACAAGATAATATAATTACATCTTTTGGGAAAAAATTGTTTATTTTCACTAGTGTGTTTTATTCCAGGAAACAAGTTTCATCATCATGATTTAAAATAATAAATTGAAAGACATAAAACTTAATAATGCAAATTAGCTTTTGTTGGTTGTGTCGATGTACTTTGCTTTATGTATATTTATATAATACCTCAGATACACAAAATACTTACTAAATACCAGCATCTTTCTCACACTAACCTGAAAACCTACAGTAGTCACTTTTCTGCTTGCCTTTATTGCCAGACTAGTATCATACACAACTGTCTTTTCTCACAACTAATGCCTTCAGTTATTTCTTAGATATGAACTTTGGTATGTTACAGTTTTCAGAACTTGCTCAAGTAAGGCTTCATTCGGTCTCATTGTTCAACTCAGTGGCTTGGGCTCTGTTGCATCTCCCAATAGTTTTCAGAGTATTTACTACTCTAGTGTTCAGTGACATTGTCTATCTTAGTTCTTTTAAACTACTTCATCTGCATTCCTCTTGTAGGGTTTCATCCTCCTAAATGCCAGTATTCTCCAAGGCTTTTTCTTTTAGTGTCCTCTAGCTTCAAGTCACCCATGGCTACTCATCCTTTTCTTCTCTTTACCATCTTCAGTTAGTCCCGAGTCCTAGAATCTCCTCTCCCTTAAAAATAATCTTTGCTGCTCCTTCTTGTCCCCTGTCCTTGCAACTGTGGTATTTCATCCTTCCCTTACTCGTGACAAGATTACTGATAACAGCTGGCCTTCTAGTATCTTGCTCCCCAATGTGCTAAGGCTAGAGAAGTCTTTAACACTTTAATCCCCTTCTGGGCATTTGCTTTTCTTGTGAAAGATTAAATATCTTCTTTTTAATCTGGTTTATTTTACATGTGCCATCTTATTTCTCACTACTCCAGACTTGTCTTCATCTCATTTTCATGCCTTCATAATTCTAAAAACATGTCATGCTAATTCTTGCCTCTGTGCTTTTGGTCATGATTTTTTTCACCCACTCATCTGAAATTTGTTCATCCTACACACCCAGTTCCTGTCCTAGCTTTTCCATGAGGCTTCAGGCCTTGCTGATTTGTCCTTTTGCTGAACCTCTCTTCACTTTTAAGAGCATGGATACTGATGTATATCAAAATATCCTTTTTTTAAAAAAAACATTACTTAGAATTGTGGTAGACTTGTCACTAAAGATGAAAGGTTGGTTCCATTGATAAGAGACCATGTACTTTTTGGTATCCACTGCAGCAGTGCTGGGCCCATATTTTGGTACCCAGTAAACTTGATGATTGATTTAATTGATTAAGTAGGTGATACTTCAACTTTCAAATAAAGACTTTGTTTTTAAAAAGTACTTAACTTTATATTAGTTGAACAGCCGTGTACATGAACATGTAAAGTAGAATTTACTGTATGCACTGTTTACTCCTGTAGTTCAAAAATGCTGCATTTTGCTTCTCTTTTTTGTAAACTACTTTCTGGAGTGCTTTTATTATTTAAAAATGTATTTTTTTAGCATGGGGATTAGTGAGTAATTGTGAGGATTTGTGAGAGTTCTGTTAATGTACCTGTAACCTCAGAACCAGGAGCTTAACATTGCGAAATCAAGCTTTTGAAGAAAGGATAGCTTAAGTACTAAATATGAAATTGCCTGCTTAGTAGTTTTCTAAATGGTTTAGAAAAAAATAGTTGACAGGTTTGTTTCATGTGATTTTGGAGCAGCCAATTTATTCAGTTTTTAAAATCAGTTTACTAATTTTTACTAATCTCATGGTTTTGCAAAGAGAAAAACAAGATCAGATGACATCATACAATTTCTTTTTTAAAAAATATACTAAACTCTGGGATACATGTTCAGAACGTGCAGGTTTGTTACATAGGTATACTTGTCCCATGGTGGTTTGCTGCACCCATCAATCCATCATCTGCATTAGGTATTTCTCCTAATGTTATCCCTCCCCTTGCTCCCCACTCCCCAACAGGCCCCAGTGTGTGATGTTCCCCTCCCTGTGCCCATATGTTCTCATTGTTCAACTCCCACTTATGAGTGGGAACATGCGGTGTTTGGTTTTTTGGTTTTCTCTTCCTGTGATAGTTTGCTGAGAATGATGGTTTCCAGCTTCACATGTGTCCCTGCAAAGGACAGGAACTCATTCTTTTTTATGGCTGTGTAGTATTCCGTGGTGTATATGTGCCACATTTTCTGTATCCAGTCTAACATTGATGGGCATTTGGATTGGTTCCAAGTCTTTGCAATTGTGAATAGTGCTGCAGTAAACATATGTGTGCATGTGTCTTTATAGTAGAATGATTTATAATCCTTTGGGTATACACCCAGTAATGCGATGGCTGGGTCTTTATAGTAGAATGATTTATAATCCTTTGGGTATATACCCAGTAATGGGATTGTGGGGTCAAATGGTATTTCTAGTTCTGTGTCCTTGAAGAATCGCCACACTGTCTTCCACAATGGTTGAACTAATTTACACTCCCATGAACAGTGTAAAAGCATTCCATTTCTCCACATCCTCTCCAGCGTCTATTATTTCCTGACTTTTTAGTGATCACCATTCTAACTGGTGTGAGATGGTATCTTATTGTGGTTTTGATTTGCATTTCTCTAATGGCTAGTGATACATCATGAAATTTCTTTCAGTTTCATTGGAACTGATAGAAATTGTCATTGATATTCCATTTGTAATATAAAGCCATTAACAACCTTTCTTCCTGTGTTTTTTGCTAATCATCCTTTGAACAGAATGGATGCTTTTATCTTTCCTTTCACTACTACATTCTAAAAGAACAAAGATATTTTTATCATTCATTCAATAAAGAGTAGGTACCTACAGGTGTACAAAGCATTTTCTCTAGATTTAAATCTCAATCTGCGCTGAAGGAGTTCTTTTTAAGTCTTACCCTGTCGTCCAGGCTGGAGTACAGTGGCGCTATCTTGGCTCACTGCAAGCTCCACCTCCCGTGTTCATGCAATTCTCCTGCCTCAGCCTCCTGAGTAGCTGGGACTACAGGCGTCCGCCAACATGCTCGGCTAACTTTTTGTATTTTTTAGTGGAGACGGGGTTTCACCATGTTAGCCAGGATGGTCTCGATCTCCTGACCTTGTGATGTGCCCACCTCGGCCTCCCAAAGTGCCGAGATTACAGGCATGAGCCACCATGCCTGGCCACTAGGAGTTCTTAAATTAGGGCAATAATGTAGGTTTCCAAAAGACAGTATGATTTTGCATGAATGGGCACTGGGAAGTGCTTTCATAGATGTATAAGCAAGAAATTCTGAAGAGAGAGAATTTCTTATGCCTGACAGGGCTAATTACAGAGTATTTTGTGAAGTAGCCAGCATTTGAATTCATCTTCGGAAGCAGTTGGGATATTAGTGGCTAAGGATGGAAGTGGAGAGACTGTACTGTGTGAGATATCGGAGCAGGAGATACAGGGTGTGTGGCAGTAGAGGGTGGGGGGTGGGTAGAAAATTTGGCTCTGGAGATAAGTTGGACCATATCTGGTAGGTGTCTGAATCTTAGACTATGGATTTTTTTCTCATATTCATTGGACATAAGGAATAGTTGAAGAGAATTTTCATGACCAGAGGTGTGTTTATGAAAATTTGTCAGCACTGTTGAGTATAAATTGGAGCATCATGAAATTGGTAATGAGGACGGTCCTAAACAAGACATTGTAGTAATATGAGTAAGAAATAACTGAAGCCTAAACTGAATATAATGGCAGTAGGAATGCAAACGAAGGAATGGACACAAGAGTGATTTCAAGAGACTCCGCAAAACTTACTGCCATATTCATTTATATTTCCATGAATCCTTTCTGTCATTCTTTAAGTACATATTGTACACTTACACTATTCTCCTTCAATATATTCAGTGGTGGAAGATAATTGATTAAATGATTTTAGTTTTGTAGCATCAAAGTCTCTCTACTCTTGTGACAAATAACTGAGTTCAGGTTTGTTACAGAATTTAAAAGAGTTAAATATACCATTTGCATAGACAAAAGGGAATCAACAGTCTCAGTAATACTGATTAATTGATTTAGGTATATTGATAATCCTCTTATCTGGGTTCTATGTCATTAGTTTTATTTTCCATCACATCTTATTTTTCTTATCTTTGACGCACATATAAACATAAAGCACACAAAAGCTTTACTTGGGAGAATTTATTCTGTCCAAAATTCTATTCAGATTTTGAGTCTCACTCTTTGACTTCTCAAGTTCTGAGTCATGAGTGCTTGGGCATAAAAACCTGATGATCTTTTTTTAAATTTTCATTACAAAGAATTAAACAAGCAAACAATCAGAATTGCTTCATTGAACTACATTTGAAACCAAATTATAGAGGTAATTATAACTCTAGCAACTTTTTCTGTCCTGCGATCTTTGTCATTAGACAAGTCTGATAGGCTTTGTAAACGGCGTATAAGACAGGTTTTCATTGCAATCCTGCCAGTGTTGAGGAGGAGAAAAGCTGATTTTCCTCAAGTGAGAAAGACGAGGAAACAGTCACAATTTTTTAAGATTAGTTGAGGAATACTACACTTGGCTTCTTGTTATTGAAGTTTTTTGGTGTAGGTCTAACAATAAAAATCTTGTAATATTGGTTCCATATGTATAGCTGCTTATGTGTTTTTCTCATGTAATTCTTTCATCACAAAAATATATATCTGATATTTCTGTGATAAATTATAAATACAGTATTGGCTTTGGTCCTTGGAGGAATAACCTTACAAACCTTTAAGGACTTTTAATTTTAATTTTCTTTCCAGCTTTATTAAAGTATAATTGACAGTTGAAAGACTAGTCTGTAATTGAAATTAGGACTCATTTTCATAGTCAGAAAATGCTGATATTTAAGAGGATAAATGATGATTTATTTAGGCCAGTCATTTATAGACTTGTTTCCATGACTTACTCAAAGCCACCAGGCCATGAGGTGAAATAATTGGTTTTTAAACTCTATATTGCTATCTGCCCAACAGCCATGAATTCTATCATAAAATTCTACAGATATCGGGGATTTTTCATTAGCATTAGTGCTGGATGTAGACTAATCTTCCAATATTGAAAGATATTAACTATGCCTTTTAGCCACCTGTGTTTATAATGACTCAAAAAACTTAATTCTATCAACTTGGATGTATGTCAAAAATTAGAATTAAAAACCTACTTTTGTTTTTGCCCAGCAGGAGTTCTCTACTATTCAGGGAAAGCCCTAATTAAGGTTTCCTGAAAAATACTCTTTAATCACTTTAGAATAAAAAAGAAATGTTTTTAATCACATACATATCTGCTAATGCTTTTCTTCTAGTATCTAATTGCTTTGATAATAAAAAGTAGTAATAAAACTGGAGACCTAATGTATTTTAAACATGTAGTTTCTATACCATACACATTATAAAATATGTATACTTAGTGCATTAAGTAGTATCTTAAACTTATACCTATGAAGTACTTACAGTCTAAAATTGATCAGGAGGCAACCTTACTTAGTGTTTCCTGGAAGCAGCAGGCATTTACTCGTACAAAGAAATTAATATAGAGTTTGATTCAGCGTTGGAGTCTCATTTTTAAAAATCAAACTCATTTCTGTGTTGCAAATAATTATATATCATATATCCTACTTTTTATAATTATAGAAAAATGACAGAACTATAAATTATTTTCTGAATCTCTGGAATATTATGATTGGGTCGGTAAGTTATCTATCACTGGGCATAAACAGAAGAGTATGCAGGTTCCCTTTGATTTTTTATTTTGAGGTTTAGAATTAAAGTCTTAATAAAGATTAGCTATTTCTTCCCTAAATGCTTTAAGTTATACCCGTGCAAAAACCTCTGATTTGTTTTTGTAATTTCACTAAAATAAGCCAGTTGGTGGGCTATGGAATATGTCTTTTTAAGTGTGTGGTTCTTAGGAATTTAAAATAAAAATAAATATTAAACTGCTTAAGTAAATCTGGTTCACAAAAAATATCCAAGTATTTTAATTTTTTTACCAGGAAATTTTTTTAAAAAAGATTTTGGGCCAAGAAACTTTTATTTTAGTAACAGCATGCTATAGTGAATGCAATTGGAAATGTAATTAATTTTATTGAATAAGATGAGAGCAAAACATTTCCCAATAGAAAATCTCTTTGTTGGCACTATTTCCAGGCCAATTGATTTTAAACAGGTATAAATTCATAGCAGAACCAGTTTAACTTAATTTGTCGAGCTCCTATCAAGCAGGTCTCAGGGTGTACGCGTTCTGTCTTTGGTGGAAGTGGTTAGCTTATATTTCATCTTGAAGCCAGTGGATATTTTAAAGTTTCTTTTTTTCTTCTAATGTTTACAAATATGTTTCCTTAGGAATTTTAGGCTTGCTAGTTTGCTGTGCTAGCTTATATTTTGTTATTAGGGAGTGCTGATTCCCTGTTTCTAAATGTCTCATCTTTTTTTTCTCACTGAATTTCTTCACTTCAGAAACATGATAATGGGACCTTAAAACCACATGTGTAGTTTACCATTGCTTTATTGTTATTCTAGGTATTATTAAACAGTGTACATGACCTTTCCCTCATCTGATCCCTCGTCTGTTTGAGAAAGTAGATAACCAACCAGGATTTGTAAAGGAAAACAATAAGAACAGTGTTTGGCAGCTTGCTGGGCCAGCTTGGAGTTTATACACATTTCTTTCTCTCAGACTTTGAGTTTATGACTCCACCAGTCATAAAAAAGAGTGAGCATAAAGCAGATCTTTTAGTAGATATTCTGGGATTAAAAACAAATCCAAGATGGTAATGAGGCTATTCTTTTGCTTGTGATTCTTGGTAGACTGTATGTATGTTTAAAAAATAAGTCTCAAGGTGCTGTTCGTAGACTCATGAGTGACTGGCTCTGTGATGGGAGCATCTACTGAGCTGGTGGTATAACCCCCTGCTAATCATCTGCCAGCTTCTAAGCTGCTCAAGGAGTTAAATGACTGTTGATCCAGTTTTTAAGGAGTGAAATTCCATTCTTGTCATTCAGTCTATGTTAATAATCTCCTATGATGAAACCCAAGTGTTGGGTGTATTTGTTTCCTGAGCTCCTCATACACGGAATGTGTGTTTATATACATAATACTTTTTAAACTACTTCTGATGTTATTATAACAAGGTTGAGTATAATAAACCAAAGTTATTTTTTAAGATTTGTGTTATGTGTATATTTGTCTGCTTCTGTTTCTCCGTTTCATCGGTTTATCCAGATATCTTTCTATACATTCACTGCTGTGTCACTGTTGCTCAGATGTGTGCACGCAGATAGCTGAACTCAATAAATATGAGCTAAGTGAATGAATGAATGTTCTTAAATGGTGGGTTATTTTGTCTTTTAAGCAGCTGACAGTGATTCTGATCTTACAATCTAAAAGCTACAATTAAGTAATACATAGTATTAGGAATTTTTCTTAATTTTCAGTGCTCCTATTTTTGAATATCCTCTTGCATTTATCCTAAAGTGATATTTAAAAACTTACAGGAAAGCATTTGTATCCGTTATTTCTATAACTGGTTTCTATAAATCAACCAAATAAACAATGAATACTTATTTTTTTGAAATATTTGCAGTGAATAATACCTATTAATGCTATTCTCTTCAGTGTACTTTAATCTGAATGCATATTACTGTTGGTGGCTCAAATGGTGAGATTTAAGTCATAGATTTTGTTATCTACAGGGAACACTTATTATATGTGTACTATTTACAAAGCATAATGGTGCAAAACAAAAGGAATACAAAATATGACTCTTGCCTTCAAGAAACTTAAGAATATAGTTGGATAAATATAGTATAATGACATAAGATAGCCTAGTAGACAGCATGAAACTGGCGTAAAGTTTATATTATGAAAACACAGATCTTGTCCTAATGGAATTTCAGGTGAATGAGTACTTGGACAACTTACCTGTAAAATAAAGACTACAAAACAAATACACAGACAGGTTCTTAGAGAAACGCGTATTACTAAAGATGTGGGACAGGAACAGTTTAAAGTTCTTTTGTAAGTTTTTATATTAAGCTAAGGAGTTTTAAAAATAAATTTTCTTCTTTAAAGTTTGTAGGTATTTTAACAAAACATCATTTTATATGAAAAATGGCTTTGTAGGCCGGGCGCGGTGGCTCACGCCTGTAATCCCAGCACTTTGGGAGCCCGAGGCGGGCGGATCACGAGGTCAGGAGATGGAGACCATCCTGGCTAACACGGGGAAACTCCGTCTCTACTAAAAAATACAAAAAACTAGCCGGGCGAGGTGG
>NW_012099543.1:2239638-2241372 GCF_000951045.1 Mandrillus leucophaeus | reverse complement strand
GAAAAATGGCTTTGTGGAAGTTTGGAAAGTTAATATTTTCTTTTAAAATTTATATGGAAGTTACTTTTCATCTTGGTTTTATAAGGCTCAGTTGAAGACAGGTGTTAGCACTGAAGCTTTAATAGTCAAGCTGGCTAAACAGCCAAAGGATGAAGAATATTTTTTAGGAAAAGTTCTGTAAACATAGGTTCCTTATTGGTGGCTTGTCTTCTAATTTTATAACATAGAGTAGTTACATATTTGTTACCTACGCAATGATAGTGTAATGATTGAGCACTCACTGAAGCATCAAGGGATCCCAATTCTAGTCTTGATTCTATTTCAAACTAGTTGTATCAGGCAAGTCCTCCGAGTTCCTTTAGTTATCTAATAACTCATGGGGTTACACCACACCATCTCTAAGGTCCTTTCCAGCTCTATGTTGATGTATTAGATTCTACCTCAAAAGAAGTTTTTCTGAATAATGTTTGCATAAACTCACAGTATAATCTTGAGAAGGATCTCAGTTTTGTTTTGCTTTTTTTTTCTTTAAAGCAATAAGGGCTTTTAAAAATAAATTTTCATTATGTTTTGTGCCATATATAATTACATATATAATTATAAAAATATATAAAAATGTATAATTATATCCAACTATGATGAAATTATGTTTTTCCCTTAAATTATATGTGTTTCTTTGAACATAGGATTTTACTTCACAAATAAACCTATGTATTGAACTAGTAAAAGGACTTACTGGACACATACCAGATTCTCAGGATTCTTTTCAAGATTATATTGCTTAATTTAGTGCAATAATAGAATCACTTGTAGTGGAGAATATCTCTACCTACGAGATCTGGATATGTTGACCAACCTGTTCACTAACTCCTGGGCTCAGGTGATCCTCCCATCTTGGCCTCCAAAAATCTGGGATAGCAGGTGTGAGTCACCGTGTCTGGCCACATCACAATTTTTTGAGGAAAAGTAGAATCTTTAAGAAAATAACTGAATAATCTTTCTCCAAAATTTAATCTGGTAAAATTTATTTCGGTTTGATATTTGAATGTATTAGGAGAAATTTACTTGAAAAGTTAAAGTTTCCTTTCGTATAATAGTATTCTACTGGATGTATGTATGATGTACTGTTCTGAGTACTAATTGACTTAAATATTTAGTTTGGTGTTACTCAAAATTAACTTATTGCTATAGTTAGATAGCAGTGAGTAGGCCTAAAAGACCTTGTTCGTGTCCCTGAGCAGCTCAATAACAGTAGTCTAGCAATTCATATGGTTCCATTTTTAGTTTTGTAACAAAAATGAGTTGCTTAAAAAAAATGTTTTTTTTGAGTTTTGGAAGCAACAATGACTGTTTTACACAAATCAGCCTCAATTAAATTTCTTTAATTCTGGTAAATTAAGATTTAGTTTTCTAAGTATTCCGTATTATTGACCAGTATTTTAACAGTTTTTGGATATTTTTACCATATCTCCTTTTTGTGCATTCTATCCATCAATTTGCCACTGAAAATTAAAAGTAACCTATTGCAGGGTAGTACTTCAATGAAAAGAAATTAAAAGTAACTTGGCATGACATGCCTGCTTCCCGTGGCATGTCTGTATTCTTTGAGTTGGTTTTCAGCCAGCTATTTGGCAAAGCTCACTGAGGGGTTGTGACTCATCATATCTTTGTGATCTTTAAAAAGAATATCCACTTGCTGTAACAGATAGGGATCTCATAGTTACAATTTCTGGG
>NW_012099543.1:2159483-2239053 GCF_000951045.1 Mandrillus leucophaeus | reverse complement strand
TCATTCTTTCATTCTTTTTTGTTAAGACTCATGCAGTGGAGATATGTGAATATAATTCAAAGTAGTAAAAAAATTAATGTCCTACTACTGATGCTGGCAAAGTGGTATGGGGCTTCAGAGAATAGAGTGATTAATTCCAATCTCAGGGACTGGAGATAGTTTCACTAGGATATGAATGGATTCTGATAAACACCTATGTGAGGGAAAGCTGTTGCAGCCTAAAGCCATAGGACATGTAAAGGGTTTTTAATGAACCTGGCAGTTGAGGGAATAAAATATAGTAGTATAAGAATTTGAGTCATCGGCTGGGTGGAGTGGCTCACACTTGTAATCCCAGCACTTTGGGATGCCAAGGCAGGCAGATTGCTTGAGGCTAGCAGTTTGAGACCAGCCTTGGCAACATGGTAAAACCCTGTCTCTACTAAACATACAAAAAATTAGCTGGGTGTGATGGCACATGCCTGTAATCCCAACTATTTGGGAAGGTGAGACACAAGAATTGCTTGAACCTGGGAGGCAGAGGTTGCAGTGAGCTGAGATCGTGCCACTGGGCATCTGAGCCTGGGTGACGGTGAGACTCCCTCTTAAAAAGAAAATGGGGACATATGTTTTAAGGACAGATGTAATAAGAAATGTGGCTGGGACTCTTTAGTTTGGGCGGGAAATAATGAATGCCATGCTCAGAGATGCAAACTTTATAAAAATTAGGGTACCATTGGCATTTATTTCAGGAGGTAAATGGAGTGATCCAACCTGTGCTTTAGAAAGATGAGAGTGACAGAGTATGGAAAATGTGTCAAAGGTGATAGATTGGAAGCAGTGGAACCAACAGGTGGCCATGGGCTATTGTTTGGGTGAATGATGGTAAGGGCCTGACCTCTCAAACAGCAACTACTATGGTGGTGGGTATGGAAGGTACCATGCAGTGAAGAAGAGGAACTGATAAATATAGTCTGGCTTATTTTTTTTAGATGGTTGGTATGGAGGATATTAGAGATGGGATACTCTCCCACTGTGGAGTGAGGATAAAGGAAGGCTGTTCTACTAAGTAGAAAGTGTTCTACTTTAAGGATCCTTAAAGATCCTTGAAAATAAAGAGGAGGTAAAAACTAAAGAAAAATAGGAACAAAGAATGGATATATGTTGGGAACTCATGAACTTTAAGGACAACAGTGTCCAACAGAAGTATCATGTAAGTACAGGTAATTTTAAATTATCTAGTAGCTATATTAATATTAAAGCAAAAATAAGCAAATATAATGAATTTTAACAGTATGTTTTATGTAACCTAAAATATTTAAAATATTACCATGTCAGGATGTATTCATTGTAACAAATTCTTAATGAGATATTTTACTTTTTTTTTTCTTTTTTTTTAAGACCGAGTCTCGCTCTGTCACCCAGACTGGAGTGCAGTGGCACGATCTTGGCTCACTGCAACCTCCGCCTCCCAGGTTCAAGCTATTCTCACACCCCAGCCTCCCAAGTAGCTGAGATCACAGGCGCCCGCCGCCACACCCGGCCAGTTTTTTTGTATTTTTAGTAGAGATGGGGTTTCACCCTCTTGCCCAGATTGATCTTGAACTCCTGACCTCGTGATCCACCTGCCTCAGCCTCCCAAAGTCTGGGACCACAGGTGTGAGCCACTTCACCCAGCTTTACATTTTTTTATACTATTTGAAATTCAGAGTGTATCTGCATTTATAGCCTATTTCAATTTAGAGCAACCACATTTGAAGTGCAGAGTAGGACACATCCTGAGTGACCACCATTTGGGCATTTGAGATTTAAGAAGTCAGTTTTTTAAAGTCCTCTGTGATTTTTACGTATATTTTAAAATGTTGAAGCTAGGCAGTTTAAGTGTGCAGTCAGAGTGCCATGTGAGAACTAACTTCATAAAGTTGTAGCCTAAGAGAAAAGCACACAGGCTCCTGGGTGAATAGAAGAAACTTACTCTCAACATTACCCTAAAAATCATTTTGTAATTGAATGTCTTGCTATTTTCATGAACTGTTTCTAGTTTACAATATTATTAAGCCAGCAATGTATTTTTGAGGGGGAAATGTAACTTAAAAGTTATAGTGAAAAGATAGGTGACCCTCTTAAGGAGTGTAACAAATTTAAGTCCATTCTATTCCCTTTAAGAATGTATACCCAGCTTTGTTAACTTGGTTATATTAATCAACTTCCAGATTATTTTGATTTTCTACTAAGAATGGACTGCCTCCTTACTCCCACCCCCAGTTAGAATATTAGAACAAATAATTAAAACTATTACTTCATAGATTTCCAGGATGCAGAGTGGGGCACAAGTGAGCCACAACTCCCTGTGCCTTACCTGACTTTAGACTTGAGAATGGTGGCAGTTATAAACAGTGCTTTGAGACAGGCTTCTTTTTACTGACTTTTGAATCATGAGGAGGTAGGTGGTCCACTCCATGAAAATGAACTCTGAATGTCTTGATGCTCCCCTTGACACTTTGAAAGGAGCTGTATTTAATAGCAAATAGCACTTATGGAGGAGAATCTGAGACATACAAACCGCCATGCAAAGATAAATCAACAGGGGCTTGAAAAATAAATTGCAGGCCTCATAAATTCACAGCCTCTCTTCTCAAATACTAAGCCTAAAGAAATAAATAGAAGTTCCATAATTATTCTACAAATTGTGTATTCTGAATCTCTTGGGTAATTATCACAACTAAAAATTACATATTACAATAATCACAACCAGCAAATTACCTGAAATTGCTTGTTCAGTGTGTATCTTTCAGTAACCAAAATTTGTACATAAAATGACTATGCATGAGTGCTATTTATAATGGAGCACTTGTTAGTATTGGCTGTGTAAAGACTTCTCTGATTTCTCTAATTTAATTTTCATCAACACTACAGGTTTAAGTAGTACCTGCTTCAATATCTAAGCAAAGGGGTTTTATTCTTAGAATGAAGCAGTTAAATTACACTGGTGTAATGGAACACTGTATCAAAATATATATGTGTATAAATTCTAAGAAAATACTACTTAATTCATATGTTAATCCCTTTGCTAGCAAACTTCATTACAATTTTTGCCATTATTAAATGAAAATTAAGTATCTTCTAAATGTTTTATGGAGTTCAAATTTAGTAGGTGAATCCACTGCTGACTATAAAATGTGTGAGCTGCTTCAGTAGTTGTTGTATCCTGAAGTGCAGATTGAGGGTGTGTCTAGATGGAACCAGCTGTATATCTTCTTCTTCTAAGCTTCTCTCCCAAAACATAGGGGCAAGTAAATGATTTTTATAGGTAGATGCTTTTAGGATTTGAATATTTTTCATGTATTGGTGTTAGCTGTGGGTCCTTTAGGAATCCTGTGGGTCCTTCATTGGTGTGAACATTATTGTATGGGACTTCCAGTCTGTTCTTTGGCACCCATGCAACTTTCTCTTATGTTTTTAGTTGGCAACTCTGGAGAATACTGGTTCCTAAGCTCTTTTCGCTCACAGATACCTTTAAGAGTCTAATGGTGACCTAGGGATTCTTTTTACCAGAGAGATGTACATAAACATGTGAACGATTTTGCATAAGGCCAAGGAGGAATTAGTGAGACTAAGCAGCAAACTGGGAACTGTTCCAGCTGGAGAGGATTGGATATAGGAAGGGACACTGGTGCCTCCCTGTTTAGGTAACTGCAAATCTTCTGTGTGAAAGCTACAGTAAGAAATGAGGCTAGAGGCAGGGGTCAAGTAATGAAGAAGAGAATCCAACATCCAGGATGCTGCGGGTATGCATGGGTGTATGGGTTTCTCTCTGGGGTATTTCAGATTTATTGCATATTAGTGGCTTGCTTATGAGATTTTTCTTGAAGGTGATTACAGTGATTCAGTGAGTTATTGTTGGCTAATTGATGTTTTTATCATTTCTGGTTTAAATGTGTATATACTTTCATTCATGTATTTGAACAAGGCTGTTCTCAGTCCCTTTTAGAATCCAGGCAACTTCCTCATCTTTCCCCACCATCCTGTGGGTCTTTCAGGATTTTTCCAAGGTTACAGCTCAAAGTGTCATGTTGACAGGCTGGAACTTGTCACCATTTCTAAAGTATGTTTTTGAATGCATTCTAATACCCTTAATTCTTACCCCAAGGAATTTTAACACACTTCGTCATTGTTGTTGTTGTTAGCAGTAGGCTAGCTTAGAATTGTAACTTGCCCATGCCAAAGCAACAACAGATTGCAAAGGAATCTTCAAAATGGGCAGTTTTTCCAGCCTGTTTTAGGAAGTCCCCTAGCTGTTCACTGTAGCACAGTGAAGAAGAAAGTGAAGAAGACCATTTCATGTAAATGAATGCAGTGATGTGGGTAAGCACATCAAAGGTCTTCGTAAAATGAAAATTAAAGTTGTTCAGACCTGTCTTAATGTTTAATGCTTACTTAAATGTCTAAATGACTAATTTGACTAGCCATTTGTTAGAGGATTACTCATTTTAACCTTTGAGTTCATTATACCTAAAGTAGCTAAACACATTTTAAATAATCTGTAATACATTAAAATATTAAAAATACGCTTTCTCATTAAAAATACTGTCTTTTCCCACTTTTTTAAGTAGGGTATTTAACAAAATGATTAAGTGTCATTTTCGTTTCCTATACCTAGGTTTTATAAGCTATTAAAGTTATAGACCATTTATCTGTTAATAATGGCTACTGCTCCTTTTTATGCTATTTTCCTGAGTGCTTTAAAGGTTATTTTTATTAATTAGCCAATATTTCAGCCCACAGTAAGGGTGAATCCTCTCTAAAAAATTTGGTTTTCAGTCTGCTCAACTCACAAGTGATTAAGAAAAAAACAATTGTGAGAATTCATTAGTCAAATATTTAAGAAGTCTCTTCCCGAGATTTTTTTTTAAAGCATGCTGCGATAGCCTTGTCTCATTTTGTGCCTCTTTACTTTCACATGATATATAAGCCAAATGGATCAAGTTTTTTTGACAAAGTGTGCTTTGTATTGTCATAATTTGTTTTCATGTTTATTATCTAAATTCGATTTGTGTAGCAGTTTGGTAAAACCCAGATTATATGTATGTCTTTTCACTTTGTTCCTTCTTTCTTCCTGTGGTAATTTACTATAATTGTATTTTCCCAGTAAGTCAGGTCATATTAGAGACATTATTCCATAATTATCAGTAGGTGTCCTTGGAATAGTGCTTGGCTCACAGGAAATAGGTGGTGGGGTTTATGTATATTTTGTTTTCCTAGACATTTTTATGTAATTCTAGGTTGTTGTCAACAACCTGCTTGTAACCAGACAAAACCTTGCTATTTAAATAATTCTAAGACTAGTTGCTCTGTCAAACATGTGAGTCTTGACAGTGAGTCTCAATCGTGGTGATACACCAGAATCATCTGGCGAGTTCTTAAAGCAATACCAGTGCTTTGGTACCTCTAAGGCTGTGATTGAATTGAGCCAGGATGGGCCCTGGTAATGGTAGGCTCTACAAGTTCCTCAGATGATTCCAATACGCAGCTCACCTTGGGATTCATTGTGTATTAGAAGGAACTAGAAAGCATCCTCCTACTCAGTGGTTTTCAGCCTTGGCTTACATTGGAATCATCTGGGGAACTGAACTCTCTAATAGCCATGTCCATTCCCTAGAGGTTTTATTGATTCTCTGGGATATTGGTCTGCACATGGCGATTTAATAAAATAGCCAGGTGATTGTAACATGCAGGTAAGTTTGAAAACCACTGACCACCGCTTCTGTTTTTCAGATGAGGAATTTGAGGCCCAAACCAAAGAGATTAAGTGACTTGTCCAAGATCCACAGAACCAGAACCAGAATTCAGATCTTCAGACTTGTTATCAAATGTTTTTACCAGGACATCACATATTTTTAAGAAAACGTGGGTTTTCGTATTTCAGATGTACTTTTAAAATTATGTCCTTGGCTGCTTAGTCTAAAAAATATTTATTTTATTTATTTTAATACTGGAAATATGAAAGGACATGACTAAGATCCAGCCATTACCTTAGTTATGTCATAAGAGACCTTAGGAACTGAGAATTAGAAACATTCATGTATCCTATAACTTGTCCACATTTTCTGGAAGCAAATCAGGCAAATAAATAACCCAACTGAAATTTTCTTAGGTTAGATTAACTCCATGTCACTATTTCTATAGCAGGAATTATATAAATGCCTGTGTTTATAACATGGGTCATTCTCTAGGAGAATGTTTAAAAAAACATTTTATTCTTTTCTGGGTTATAGGGTGAATATTATAGAAATGTTGGAAATATATGAGTATAAACAAAAAAATCACTTGTAGGTAATCTTATCATCCAGAGATAACAGCACAAATGTTATGTTGCGAATCAAATGGTGAAATAAATGCCTTTTTAATGCTTGTTATGTGGGTGTTTTCCAGTTGTGCACAAAATAACTATATGAAAGGCACTGAAACACACTTCATTTTGCAACTGTTGCCTCATCTATTTAACAAATGGTACTAATTGTGCCTGTTTATGTAGTTAATAAAAATGTAAAGATAACTGAAAGGTAGTTTTTCCATGCTCAAATGTTCTCTTACATAATGTCTACCCAAAATAGCCTTGTTTGTTTTTTCCTGCCCTATGTTTTGCTAATTTGCTTTTTAATTTTGATAATACCCTCTTAATGTTTTTACGTTTTTCTTCGTTTTCTTAACTGCAGGGATTTCTTTCTTTTTTTCTTCTTTGTCCTTATTTACCATGTGTTTCTCTCACTGCTATTCATTATTTTCCCATTTCTATTTTATTATTCTGGTCATTTTTATACATTTGATTTTTCCATCCAGATACTTTGTTAGATGTTGAAGGATTAACAACTAATTATCATCCTTGAGATCTCTTCTTAACTTTTATCAGTATTAATAATTCTTTTCTTTTCTTTTCTTTTTTAAAGAAACAAGGCCCTTTACTGTTCTGGAGTCCAACTTAATTAGTCAACTTCTGTGTTTCTCTGTGATGCTCCTGCCATCCAGAACAACAGCATAATGCCCGACCCCCCTGTCTCACACACACATAAGGCAGGCAGTGAGGAGATTTTGACATCTAGGCTGCATCTTTTCATTGAAAATCTTGCAGAAAATCTTGTTTTTGCATAAATGCATGTCACTCAAAATAAGCAGCAAAGGGGAAAAAAAAAGAGTAGCTCTTGGGTTTTAAAAGAGGAAGTTTGCTTCCCCCACCCCTAGTCTCAATATTTAACATCTGGTTCTGTCTAAAGATGGGGAGGAAAAACAGACTTAAATCTCCATTCATCCTGTCTTACTACCAAACAGTTTGATCACTGATAACATTTCTATTTTTATTGTAGTCTATATGGTCAGATGTTTTTGTTAATGATTTGTAAGGGAAGATAATGCCTTATATTTCTCTTGAGTGGTTATAATGTAACATGCCAACATTTCAAATCTCTAGATAGGGCTAGATTTAATCGTTATTTAATAAAACTTTGAAGGAAATAAGTTAATTGCTGGACCTCATGTGTTTCTGTCTTATTTCAGAGAGAAAACAAAAAACAGAAACCTTTAATTAATCTACTGATGATATTTATTTTATTTTAAAATTTTAATTTATTTCAACATTTGAATAAGTAATACATTCAAACGGGCAGAATTGAAACAGTCCTGTGAGATACCTGTGTTTTTCAAAACTCTATTTTAGAAAAGGAATTAACTAGGACTTTATATCTCTTTGTTCAATATAATTTTAAAGAAGAATTATTGAAAAGTAGATATGTTTTGCCATTTGCTGAGAATATTCTGTAAGTAAGCTTGTCTCTTACAAAAACTAAATGTGTTCCTACTTCTGATAATGTGTGTCAACTTAAAATTTGAAATGGCCAAGATAAGTTGCTCTGCATCTGCCCTTCATATGGTACAGCTTAGTGACTGGCCCTTGCAGCGCTTCTACCGTTGTGATGGGTAAAACCAGCGGAAACTGCCTTGCTCTTGAGCTTGAATAGGTTAATCAAAAGGATAGAGCTTCCACTTTTCATTGTTCTCCTTTCTACTTTGATGGACAGAATTAGGGGATGCCCATGGAAGAGACATTCATACCCATGAAAAGCAAATTGCCCTGATGTCTGAATCACATTACAAATTTGAATTAAATTACAAACTTAAATCGAGTCTAATTTTACCTTCATTGTTGTACATGCCATCAGAAATTCAAAAGCATTTTATTGGAAAACTGAATATTTATTGAAACCCAGAATTTATTATGTAAACTGGGTGGTTAGATTTTTCTTTCTCTTGCTCTCTCTTTTAACCTTTATTTTAGGTTCAGGAGTAAATATGTGGGTTTGTTATACAGGTAAACTGCATATCGTGGGGGTTTGGTGTACAGATCATTCCATCACCCAGGTAATAAGCATAGTTCCCCATTGGTAGTGTGTTGATCCTCTCTCTCCTCCTGCCCTTCACCCTCAAGTAGACCCTGGTGTCCTTTGTTCCCCTCTTTGTGTGCATGTGTTCTTGGAGAGAACTAAACAACAAGTGAGAGCTAAACAAGAGGATATATGGTGTTAGGTTTTCTGCTCCTACATTAGTTTGCTTCAGATAATGGCCTCCAGCTCCATCCATGTTGCTACAAAGAAAGTGACCTCATTCTTTTTTTACGACGTGTAGTATACCATGGTATATGTGTACCACGCTTTCTTTATCCAGTCTACCATTGGTGGCATTTAGGTTGATTCCATGTCTTTGCTATTGTGAACAGTGCTGCAGTAAACATATGTGTTCGTATGTCTTTATCTTGGAATGATTTCTATTCCTTTGGGTATATACACAATAATGGAATTGCTGGGTGGAATGGTAATTCTGTTTTAAGTTCTTTGAGTAATCAACACTGCTTTCACAGTGGCTGAACTAATTTACACTCCTACCAGCAGTGTATAAGTGTTCCCTTTTCTCAGCAGTATATACGATTCCCTTTCCAGCACCTGTTATTTTTTGACTTTTCAATAGTAGCCATCCTGAGTGCTGTGAGATGATTCCCATTGTGGTTTTGATTTGCATTTCTCTAATGATTAGTGATGAACATTTTTTCATATGCTTGTTGGTTGCATGTATGTCTTCTTTTGAAAAGTGTTTGTTCATGTTCTTTGCCCACTTTTAATGGGGTTGTTTTTTGCTTGTAAATGTAAGTTCCTTATAGATTCCGGATATTAGGCTTTTGCCACATACATAGTTTGCAAATATTTTCTCCCAGTTCTGTAGGTTGTCTGTTTACTCTGTTGATAGTTTCTTTTGCTGTACAGAAACTCTTTAATTAAGTCCCATTTGTCAATTTTTATTTTTGTTACAATTGCTTTTGGCATCTTCTTCATGAAATCTTTGCTAGGTCCTATGTCCAGAATGGTATTTCCTAGGTTCTCATCCATACTTTTATAGTTTTGGGTTTTACATTTAAGTCTTTAATCCTCATGAGTTGATTTTTATGTATGGTGTCAGGGAAAGGGTCTAGTTTCAATCTTCTGCTTACTAGCCAGTTTGCCCAGCACCCATTTATTGAATGGGAAGTTGTTTCTCCATTGCTTGTTTTTGTCAACTTTGTCAAAGATCAGATGATTGTAGGTGTGAGGTACTATTTCTGGACTCTCTATTCTGTTCCATTGACATTTGTATCTATTTTTGTACCAGTACCATGCTGTTTTGGTTACTGTAGTCCTCCAATGTAGTTTGAAGTCAGGTATTGTGATGTCTCCAGCTTTGGTGTTTTTGCTTAGGATTGTTCTGGCTACTTGGGCTCTTTTTTGGTTGCATATGAATTTTAAAATAACTTTTTTTTTCTGATTCTGTGAAGAATGTCATTGTGGAAGGAAGGTGAATTTTTAAAAAAATCACGGTGTTGGCCTGGCGTGGTGGCTCATGCCTGTAATCCCAGCACTTTGGGAGGCCGAGGTGGGTGGATCACAAGGTCAGGAGTTGGAGACAAGCCTGCCCAATATGGTGAAACCCTGTGTCTACTAAAAATACAAAAATTAGCCAGGCGTGTTGGCAGGCACCTGTAGACCCAGCTACTTGGGAGGCTGAGACAGGAGAATTGCTTGAACTTGGGAGGCGGAGGTTGCAGTGAGCCGAGATGGCGCCACTGCACTCCAGCCTGGGCGATAGAGCGAGACTCAGTTCCAAAAAAACAAAAACCAATCACAGTATTATGGTATTCACCATACAAGTTGAAAAAAATCATAAGCCGACTTTCTTTCTGATATTAGCCTCAGTCCATGGACTTTGGCTATTTCACGTTGAGTTTTGGGGGATGAGTTTTGACAGAAAGTAGAGGTTCCTCTCCTGTGGTCATGAGCTTGCGTTTCAAGGAGTTAATGTTAAGGGTGCAGAAGTCTCGTTCTTCTTTATCCAGAGAATCAGGGGGAAATAAATACATTTTATACACACACAGTCAACATATATCTATCCACGTATTTATGCATATTTATAGTCATTAATATGTAATATTTCCACATGTCTAACTAAATATCTGTTTCTTAGATAAAGGAAATTATATGATGTATACTTGTGTTTTTGGTTTCTTTCGGTCAACATTATGATGGTGAGATTCATCCTTATTGATGCACATTGTTGTACTTTGTTAATTTTCACTGCTGTTTAGTATTCTAGTTGTGACTGGTTCATAATTGATCTGCTATTGATGGGCATTTGTTTTGAACAATGTTGCCATTGGCTCATGCCTGTAATCCCAGCATTTTGGGAGGCCGAAGTGGGCAGATCACGAGGTCAGCAGATCTGGACCATCCTGGCCAATATGGTGAAACCCTGTCTCTACTAAAATACAAAAAATTAGCTGGGCATGGTGGTGCACGTCTATAGCTCCAGCTACTTGGGAGGCTGAGGCAGGGGAATGCCTTGAACCTGGGAGACAGATTGCAGTGAGCTGAGATCGCGCCACTGCACTCCAGCCTGGCGACAGAGTGAGACTCCGTCACAAACAAACAAACAAACAACAACAAAAGTTGCCATTATTCAAAACAAGGTTCTGTGCATGTCGCATGTCTTTTGGTGCATATATGCATGCGTTTCTTCTGGATATATGGAGTAAGATTGTTGGGTTGTTGGGTATGTATATACTCTGTTTTGGTAGAATGTATATATTTTTAAACGTAGTTTTATATATTTATGTGGTATCTGTTATTAACATTTTTTAGTCACTTAATAATGAGTTGTGGCTTGTTAACTGGTTAGTTCACAAGAAAGTCTTGCCTACTTGTATTGGGAGTAATATAATAAGGTTTGCATAGTTTCAGTGGAACTTGTAGTTCAAAGACTCAATTCTAGCCCCTAGTTGGTTTGTGACATTGGATCTGTCACAGCCTTTAGGTTTGCAGTTTCACCTTTGTAAGTAAGATATAAATTGATAAATGATCTCTGAGTTGACTTCCATCTGTACAATTCTGTGATTATTTCAAAATATCCTAAAAGAGTGTTACAGAAGTATGTTTTTTAAAAATATGCTGCTGACTCTGGGGAAACAAACTGCCCTGTAAGGTTAATGTCAGATTGTATCATTTTTACAGTAATGAAGTAGTATTAGGTTAGGCAGAAATCTATTTGGATTTTTCAGTAGCAAGCCTTTTAGTAATAGGCTAGTTCACATAAGACCAATATTAAAATAACAATTTTTTTCTTTACATGGTAACAGTTGTCAAGAAATTCAACAGAAAATATTCGTAATTAAATTAAAGCACTACAAGTGTATTACTTACTGTTAAGTAATTTGATGACCTGGAATTTTATGCCCAAAGAAATCTTTGTATTTTATGTTACATTTTCAGTTGAGTTTATTGAGTCAGATGCGCATGATGAGTCTTATATTTAGTGTTTGCCGGGTATATTTTAATAATTCATTCTTTTTCTTATGGCCTTTTCCCATATATAAACTATATTTGCAAGTTATTTTCAGAGTTGGAAAATAAAGAGCTAATATTTTCATACTTCATATTCATAGATGAATAACTAGTTATTAACAGTGCATATTTAATTTATTTTTGTGAGAAGCTTCTTTGTCACCTTTGTTCGCATTTCTTTTTCAAAGTTTGTAGTGTATATTGAATTCAGTTCTACTCCTATGATTAGAAGCATGTGGATGTACTGCAAGGTGGAACAGCTACACCTCGAATTTTCCTGAGAGTTGCTCCTGATGAGTTCCTTAGCACCCATTTGTGACCTGGAACTGGAAGTTATAATAGGCATTTTAGTGAATATTTCATGAAATTCAGTTTATTCCATTTAAATGGATACTTTTTTTCCTGAGATTTTTTTTCCTTGTTCTTGTGTGAAAATATTAATGACAGGTAAATAATAGATTTTGTGTTAATGGTGTCATTTGGTGAACTAAATAAGACTCCTATGTCAATCCCTCCCCCTTCCTTTTTTTTTTGTTAAACATTTTAGCATCTCTTAAATAAAAGCATCTGGTAACCAGAGGTTTATGGAAGGAACACCGCCCTCCATCAGTTCCTTATGAAAAGACTTGCTTCTCTGCATCACAGCTTTTCAGAGCCCCTTAGTTCATTTTATCGTTGGCTTATTACTGCAGGGCCAGCTTCCCAGAGAGTGCTAGGCATGCTTGTGTGCTCCACCCAGAGTTCTGCCTTTCACTTTCCTTTTCTCAGGTACCAGAATATAGCGGCATTTCCTGTAGGATTCTGCAGCTGCTCCTTTCAAACCACTCTCTGGCCTTGTTCTGTGATGTTGCTTTCAACATCCCACCACAGACTGTGTCAAGATCTTTCTCTTTTGATTAGAGGTTCTCATGACAAAATAAGTTAACAGTGCTTGACTGACATTTTCCAAGGATATTTATGCTGGTGGAAGCAATCAGGGAGGCCCTATGGCTCTTTAATTATTAAGTTACAGAGAGATACATAACAGCAGGAATAATCAGTTCCAGAGGAGAAAGCATCTTAGTGGTGCATTTGGAGAAAATACTTTTTTATTTCTTTACTGGTTGGTCTTACCTTTTCAATTTTTTTTCCTCCTTTCCTGATCTTAAGGATAGAACTAGATATGGCAGGTGGATTGTTTGTGTTTAGGAATCTCAAAGGTTAATGGTGATTGATGGAGATTATTGAGGGAAGAACTAATTTGCTCTTTTCTCAAATTAGGCAGAGGTGAGCCACACTTAGACTGAACTTGTGATGTGCCTGGTCCTCTTCCATTTCTTGTAGTGGGAGGGAACAAGGAAAGAGCAATCTTTCTGACCTTTGGCAATCTGTTGACCCATCAGAAGAATTTAATTTTTCTCCCAGGATAGAAATGTGGGGGTGAACTGGGGTGTGGTGATGAGAGAATTATCAGTCTGATGCTGATATTTACAAATGTAAAAAGTACACGCTGTTCTAGAACTGGGCTGTCAAAGACTAGGAGGGGATGAGTACTTCAGAGTTATTGAGCAAGAGGGATGACAAATGAAAGTCCCATAAGTAGTTGCCCTTGAGGTCTGACCTGAAAGAGAAGCTAACTCACTCTAAAACAATGATGCTCTAGTCCAGTAGTGACGTTAGCAGCCTCCCCGCTTGGGAGGGACTGACTGATAGATATGTGGTTTGGGACAACAGAGAGGAATCACTTTCACAAATCTTTAAATAAGTACTGAGATCTTGAAGATGCTTTAGATGTAGTTTTACCTAGAGGCAGAGCGGTGAAAAATAAAGGATCTTTTGAGGTTCCTGCTAAACCAGTGCTTTCAGACATTAAACATGCATAAGAATCACCTGGGGATCTTATTAAAGTGTATATTCTGAGTCAGCAGTTCTGGCGTGGGACCTGAGATTCTGCATTTTTAACAAGCTCTGAGGTAATTGCTATGCTGCTGGTCTAAGGACCAAATTTTGAGTGTCATTGTTAGATACTTATTTAAATAAGATTTAAATAAGATTCACCACTCCGTGTATTTAGTTTTTCCTTGTTTACACTTAAATATGAAAATGCTGTAAACAATGAAGAAGATATTGTATTATTCCTTGTGGCATATATAAAATAACTATTATGGAATGAACAGTGATAAAAATAGATATTAATAAAATCCAAATTAAACTCACCAACTAACATACTGAAAATAAATTCTGATCAGAAACCAAATGCTAGGCCACCCATTGCTATTTACAGATATCCCCATGTGGTACCATATTCTTGTGTGTGACACCAGATGTCTGGAAAACAGATTCTTGTGACAGATTTTGACACAGGAAATTTATCTTGCTCCATAAAACTTAATGGAAAAATGTAATGCTTAACTTCACTCCGTTTAAAAAAGACGGATTTCAGTATAGTCCGTAGAATCAAGTGGGGTTTATTCTTGAGAGCTGCTGGGAGTCTCTCTATCAAGAGAATTCCTTAAGAGAATGTCGGCAGGTGGCATGGTATTTGATTGGTTATTGATAATATGTGTTTTGAGTTTGCCATATTCAGCTCAGTATTCTATTTTAGATCATGAATAAAGGATATATTTCTTTACTACACTAAATATTTATCGGATGAATCATTTCTGGAAGTGAGGGAATTAACTGTGGTATTTTGAAAGAGAAACACATCTTTTCAGAAGTACATCAACAGTGTGATTTCTGAATGTGTTTCAAATGGTTAATACACCAGGGGCTGAGAGTCTGCCAGAGTAGAACATCTGCTTCTAAGACATAGGCTTCTGGTGCATTCTTCTCTGTGCACTATTGTTTTCTTTTGCTTTTTGTCTCAATTTGTTAAATCTAGATTATATTTCATCAAGGACACAGGGAAGAAACACTCTAAACTCATTTAATATCTTACAACAGCGAAATCTTCAACAGATCTTTTAAATTTGGGTAAAAATCTCAGAATTCCTAATGATTAAATTACACCTTGTGATAACGTATTATTGAAAGTGGTTTTCTGTTTTGAACTCCCCACTCATGCAGTTCTCCCTGGTGGAAGCATGGTTGCACATGCAGACCTCTGCATTCCTGAGCAGCATGGGTATAAGGGGTCCTGTGTTGGCACAATGGGCAGCCTGGATGGGGAGGCAGTGCCGTATCTATGATGTGCTCCCCTGTCAGCCTCTTTCCTGAATACACATCACTTCTAACCCTGCAATCTGTCATATTGCCAGACTGATCTACATCTGTATGCCTTCATCTGCCAGGCTTGTTGCCTGGCACGTTCTTCTGCATTTGCTCTGCTCCGCTTAACAGAGTTGAACACCTCTCTTTAGCTCCTGTGTTTTGGAAGGACCTTGAATGACCTTAATTGTACAATTAGAGTGTGTGTAATTGTGTGTTTCTATATCTAAGTAACCACTAGACTGTCGACTCCCAGAAAGCAAGGACTGAACTGGTCTTTATCTTGTATTTCCATTATCTAATGTAGTGGCAGATTTTAGCAGGTCCTCAAAAAAGGTTCATTGAGTGAATAAACTTTATTACAGTCAATGAAACTCCATATATGTTGATTATAATTTTTATGCATATAAAATCAATCTGAAAACAGGGAGAACTGATATTTGTGTAAATAAGCTGTACTTTTAGACAAAGAAGCAGCAAGCTGTGACATGAGTAAGATATGTAAGAAAATGAAAAGATTTTCTAGTGCTGCTTTGCAGCCTGATCTTTGCGGATTATTTGTAGCACTTTTTCCTCTATTTGAATGTTTAATTTCTTAAGAAATAATTAAGCAAGAAATTATTTTTTAAAAAATTAGTACACAATCTTCCCATCATTTTAATGTTTAACAGAAATATTAAAATTTGTTTTAAAAATTGTTTTCTTATTTTTATTACATCAAAATGATCAGTGTCTTCATGAGAGGAGTAACAGTTGATTCTGGTGCTTACCATATAAATTAAGTCCTGCAAGTCTTGGGTATAGCAATGCATCTATTGAATAATCATTTCCCTAATAGCATTTACATAGGTAGACAGCTACAGTGATCTGTTAAGCAGTATTTTTAAATGTCTTCTTAAATTGTAATGATAGGTCAGGTACAGCTGGACGACAAAAGAATTACGCTAAAAAAATCAGTATGTATCTTTAGTGTTGATAAGTTGGATTATTAATAGTGCTTGACTTTTAAACAGAGACCCCCACTGAATAGAACTAGACAAGCCAACATCCAGGATGATTTCTTATCTAGACATATGTCAAATCTAGTTATGTTAAATTGTCTTCAGAAAACACATAATATAAATGGCAGCTTAATTAAAAGACACTGCTGTTAGGTCTATAAACATTCTATGTCTTTGCTTACATTTTACTACATACAATGTCAGGGGTTTTTCTACCTTTGAGAACTTAAAACTTGTAGAAATTAAGTCTATTGTCAGTAGAAATCAGTGGATTAGCTTAATGGTATTCTCACAGTTCAGTTCATTGTGTGGTTATCTAAGTAAATATGTTTTGGGAATTAATTGCAGTAAATTACTTCTGATTCAAATCTGAGTATGCTGCTTTCCAAATAGGATAGTACAAATTTCTTCTAAAAACCTTTCCTGGTTGGTTTTTGTATCGGAGAAAATATAGAACGTGTAAAATTTATAATTTCTAATGTAAAAATTACTTTAACAAGAATAACATTCTTAAATATGATGTTTGATACTTTATACACAGCTTCTTCACTTATTTCTATTCTCAGAGAGAAAAGAGCCCTATCCTTTCAAGTGCTAGGATTGAGTATGGTGATAATAACAGATTGGTAGCTCTAATAGTGCTAATAACAATTAACATTATTGAATGCATACTCTTTATCGATTTTCTAAACTAATTCTCTACTGCTGTATAGCAAACCACCCCAAAACTTTGTGGCTTGATTTAACAGCAGTTATTATTTGTCACGGTTTTGTGGGTTTGCTGAATGTTTCTTCTGCTTCATATAATGTTGGTTGGGATGCTAGTTCAGCTAGAAGGTTCAGTGGCTTTACTCACATGCCTAGCATTTGGTACTTGGCAGCTGGGAGCATACTTGGGTCTTTCTGCGTGATTGCTTGGGCTTCCTCAGAACATGGCAGCTAAACGCAAGATAATTTTTAGAGGCAGAGGCAGAAACTACCGAACTTGTAATGCCTAGCTCAAAATTTATGTAGCATCATTTCTACCACATGTTACTGAGTAAAGCAAGTCACAGGCTACTTCAGTAAAAGGGGAGGGAAATAGACTCCCCTGTGTTGAGAAGAGTACCAAAGATTTTGTGGCCGTTTTAAATTTTTTACAAATTTAGCTAAGTACTCAATCCTTTACAAAATTAGCTAAGTACTTTTACAATGTATGTTTTAGAGATCAGAAAACTGAGCTTAAAGAGGTTAAGTCAGTGTCCAAGGTCATCTAGTTAGTAAGTGGTTTAAGCTTTAGAGCAAGCTTGTCCAACCCGTGGCCTGTGGGCCGCATATGGCCCAGTACAGCTTTGAATGTAGCCCAACACAAATTCGTAAACTTCCTTAAAACATTATGAGATTTTTTTATGACTTCTTTTTTTAAGCTCATCAGCTATTGTTAGTGTTAGTGTATTTTATGTGTGGCCCAAAGAAACCAAAAGATTGGACACTCCCGCTTTTTTTTTTTTTTTTTTTTCTTTTTAACTTTAGAGCTGGAGCTTTTCACCATTGTAATATATTACCTTCAATGGTATAGGCAGATAAATTTGTCCTTCTGCTTCAAAGCCAATATCTGAGGATAGTTTTATTTATGTGGGGGGATAATTCTGTTTGCAGTGAGACTGAGATTATGAAGGTATTTGGATCACATTATTGAGGAGTCATCATGTGGTAAAAGTAGTAGTCTCTCCAAATTTGGAAATTTCTGAGTTGTTGGGTGAGATGAAAGGTAAAACTTTTACATCTGATGTTATCCTGTGTCTACTACAAATATTAGCACATTGCCTCACCAAGAGCAAATAAGTAAGTCAGCTTCTTAAACCTGAAGTTTCCCAGTGGGCATTTTCCATTCTACTACAGTTTATATTTTTCCTATGGTTTCAGTATTCTAGTGTTTACTATTCATTAACATGAAACACAGATTTCAAATTGCCTTTTAAAAAAATTATTTCTGCTGCTTTGTGGTTTTCTTTGTTTTGAGGACCAGTGTTATTCATGGAGTTTTCATTGTTGAAAAAAGAAGAAAAGAAATGTCAGTGATGTCTGTGATGGTAAAGAACAAAATAAAAGTCAAGGCTTTCAAATATACTAATTGAAAGTTTTTATGCTTACCGTAATTTCAGTTTTCTATGTTAGATTCTTGGCATACTGCCTTCAGGATTTCTTCAGTCTAAGACTGAGGCATATTGAGGAAAGTCTGTAAGTTGAAAACATCATATAACCTGCTGTACTTTCGTGTTAGTTGTAAGTTGTGAAATGGATTCACAATTTTTGCTTAAAGCATATAGACATTTTAGTGCCAGAGTTATCTAGTCTCCTGCTGATCAGAATAAAAGTGGTAGATAGCCCCATAGAACAGTATGGAGCCATAGAACATATGTACCACAACCCCCTGGTTTTATAGAAGAAGGTTTGGATAAGAGAAGCTTTCACTGTGGTTCATATCATGGAATAGTGTTAAGGGCAGAGTTGGGTCTAGACACCTGGTCTATCAACACTGTGTTTTCTTCCACTGTATCCTAGTATTTCCTTAGTTAGCCTTGTTATTAGAAATGTAAACCAGGTATCCAAAAAAGTCCCATCGCCACCTCTCAGCTGTAGAACACGTTAAATCCAGCTTAACTTTTGCGTTTGTGAAAATCTTAGACTTTTTAAAAATGCACATATATACACATATGTATGTATATATATTTATATTAGTCATCATTATATTCAGAAAGTTTAAGACTTTTATAGTGGTTCAGGGAAATTGTACTGCTGAGAACTAGTAGATTATTACAGCCACATTTTTCTATGATTACTTTTTATTTTTCATTTTGAAAGAAAAAAACTACCTGGCATAGTCTCAATGCTTTAAAAAGAAAGAAGTTTTCTGTGAGACCACTGACATCTAAATTAGTGTTCTTATCTTGAACTGTTATCATGCATATTAAGACATATCATATATCTAATAAATGGAAGAAAAATGTAGTTAATTGAATCATCTGGTTGGGTTCGTCTATACACATTTCTTTCGTGACGTTATATGACAAAGAATACATGTGATGTGCTAATTTATCTATATAACTAGTCTGAGGTTTCTTGCTCCTAAGAATAATTTAATTTTAGTTGCATTTTTTAGGAGACTATTATAAAGGAAGGAGATAAATCACGAACTAGATTTAAGGATCCAGACCCCTCATTCTGTTTAAACCATTTTTAGACTGTGGATTTAACTGTTTGAGCTTTCTGTTGTCTGGTTTTTATTTCAAAGATATGAAATTAGAACTAAGAGGTTTTTGTTTTGGGGAAGGATGTGGAAAAAATACTGGTGTGCCATTTGTGAATGTACTGTGGGGGAAGAACTGACACTTTTTAGAAAATTGGGGATCAGTGGGTTCGTGCAAGTGGTTTGGCTTCAGTGCCCCAGAGATGCCTTCTCCGTTTGAAAGCCGAAGCAGTGTGGTTGCCAGTGGGGCCTTTCAGAGGAAGGGAGACATTGCGGTGAGTCTGGAAATCTATTCTGTCTCCGGTAGGCACATCTCAGGTTTATCAGAGAACATCAATATAATGGCTTTTTAATGACATTTTTGTTTCTTACTGAAAATAGGGCAATTTAAAGAAGAAAAGAAAGAAAAATTTTAATAATTCTACTAACCAGAGGTTACTATTGATAATGCCTTTTTGTTTATATCCTGTATTTGTTTTCCTATTTACATAGAATCTATAATGTGCTATTTATAGCCTTTTAATAGAACTAAGATTGTACTGAGCATACTACTGATTATCCTGCTTTTTTCACTCTACACTTTCATTTTACCCACTTTCCCCCGATCCACTCACACAGTGTTATGTGTGAGAATAGATTTCCAGACTCACTGCAGTGTCTTCCATCCTTCAGAGGGCCCCATTGGCAACTAGGCTGCGTTGGCTTTCAAATGGAGAAGGCATATCTGGGGCACTTCATATGCACTTGCACTACCACTGGTTCCCAGTTTTCTATGAGGTATCTATATCAGATCATGCCTGAAATGAGTAGGAATTGCTTGGCAAATTTGTGCTTGTTTTTATCTTTATATTTGCACATACTGAATAAAGATAATTTTAATCCTGGGGAAGAGGTAGAAAAAAACTCATGATTTTAGTTTTCTTCTGTTAGTATCGCACGACATAAGCATCAGAGAGATGACATTTTTCCTCCTATGGTTCATTTGTGTTTTACTTATCCTATTCCAAAAGAACAGTATTGAAGTGAGACACAGATATCAATAAGGAAAATTTCCAGAGCCAGAAGAAGGAAGGAACTGTCAGGGAACAATTAGTGTGATGGGAAACTATGTTATGCTTCCTCAGAAAGTATGACAAATATGTTACATTTACTTGAGTTTCTGGAAACTGCACATGAGGGATATAGCATTAATTTCCTTTGTCTTATTGGTATTCTGTTTTACCATTCATGAAGAAAGAAAAAAATATGAGAGAAAATAAAAGGTCTCAGAACTCACAGAGTAAAGCTATTTTTCTAATTTAAAGTCAAACTCCAAGTTTTAATTCTCTATTAAAGTGGGTTTTGGTTAAAAATTGTTTTCTGTAAACTAATTTTATAGGCTATTCCTATCTGTTCATTACCACTGTTTTGGGGTCAGCAAATTATTCCTTATTTATAGTTTAAAAATATTTTTTATAATCTTTGAAATTAACAAACTTTTATTGGATATCTATTTTAAGAAGTTGTTACAGGTATAAGACTTTTTCTTCTGTAACAAAGACATGTGCTCTGTTAGAGCTGAAACACAGTATCTATGTAAAATAACCATGGTGCCCTTCAGGGAAACCTCTGTGCCCTGGCAGATAGAGTGTTGTGGCACGTCACATATAGGAAGGGGTAGGGAAAAGATTCCATGGAAGTATTTTGACATAAAGCTGGTGCATTTGAGAATTCAACAGGCTGAGGCATAGAAACATTGTATCAGAGCGGGGTGCTTAACTCAAGGAAAGCAGACCATTGCCATAGCTTGGGGAGAAAACAGAAGTAGTGTGAGAAATGGTGGAAAGGGCACTAGAATACTTGAGGAAAATATTATTTCCCAGAATTTCTAACTATATTCTATTGAGTAAAAACAAAACAAAAACCATCCTTGATTTGTCAACAGTGATAAAAATGATGTAACAAGTAGAAGTAGGATTTTCCTGCTGGGTTTGGGGTAGAACTTGGAAAAAAAAAACTGACCAAATATATCTTTTTGATCCATGCATTTAAAATTAAGGTAGAGGATCAGGAGCAATAAATATGGATTAACTGACTCCATTCAGGTTGCCACTTCACTGTTTTATGATAGGCTACTGAGAATAGCAAATAATAAAAAAGTTAATGTAGATTTGTTTAAAAAATTTGTTACTACTGTTGTTTCAAGGTCAAGTTTATTTTGCTTGTTGATGAAACTGGTCTTTTATCACATAACTCTAAGTCATAGAAGTATAGTTTGAATTTCCAATGTTTGTAATGTTTCTTTTTCTTTTGAAAAATAATCAAAGTTCTGCAGTGTTCTCGTTGCTTCTGTGTGAATCTCGAAGCAATCATGATTTTCCATTGTGTTTACAGAACTTTCATTTTGTTTTATCATAAAGAAATGAAAGAATGGATTATTTTTTCTTTTTTGTCTCAAATAATGGAGTGGTCTCCATTTTAAAGGTTTATTTTACAAAAAGATACTTGTTACAGATTAGGTTTCATCAAAGGAAGTTAAATACTAAAGAAAAAGGAGTTTTCTTTATTGAAATAGATATTGTTAAGCTTTTAAACCAAATGAAAGTATGAGTGATCATATTATGCTGTAGTAGGTTTTCATAATAAATTTTCCAGATAAAACCATTTAGTGAAATCGTCAAAGAGATGTTAAGCCTGCTTTAGCATTGATGCAAAGTTAAAATAACTGACATTAAAAAAATCATTCTGGAAACTTTATTGAATATATTGAGGTAAGGTTTATTGTGGTTCTTCTCTTCATACATACTGCTGTTAGAATTCTAGGAGGTTTCAAAATCCACATGAATGACCCCATTCAACCCTCAAGCTGTCCAATTCCTGACTTAATTTACCTTCACTCTGCTGTAGCTACCAGTTGCAGGGCCAGGTGCTTTTTGGCCAGAACTGCATCACCCTGGAAATTTTAAACACACTCTCTCTCTTCTGATGGCCATCTTTTTCTGGTTCCATCTCAGCTTTGTTCCAACTGTATTGTTCTTTAACTTTGGAGCTCTCTAAATCCCTTAAATTCATTGGGTATAGGATTCTGTCATCTTCATCTTTGTAATATCAGTGCCTAGACCAAGCCTGGCGTATGATAGGCACTCAGAGATTTGAAGAATAAATGACTAAATGATTGTATCAAATACTTGCCCATTGTTTGCTGTTTCTGAATTATACGAGGCTATCATGATAATTGATGATCTTAATAATGTGAGAATATGATTCTCTTACCTTAGTAAGAGAGCTATCAGTTTATTGGATGATAGTTATATGGAAAAAGAAGAAATGCTGCTATAAGTGTTTATAATTTTAAACAAAGGTGGTAAGTAGAATTAATAATAAATAACTTACTGGTTGAAGATTTTCAAAAAATTAGATGCATCAGGATCTTATCTACATGTCTTATGTATTTTTATTCAAAATTTTTAGAAATGAGGAAACAGAGAGGTTAAGTAACATTTTCTTTATCTTTAAGCAGGCTGAGGATATTAAGCCAGTACTAACAAACTTAAGGACCAAACTCGTCAATATGTAAGATACTAGAAAAATTAATCAGAATATATTTTGAATATCTTTTTGGAAGCTTCTCAAAGGACATTACATTGAGCATGATAGGCTGGTATGTTATTTCATGTTTTAAGTAAGGCATTTGTAAATTGTCCATTTAAATCTATTTATTTTAGAAGCAAATATATTTGTCCTGTGAAGAGCATCCTTATTTTGAGGGATAGCTTCTTGCTGTTGATAAAACTTTGTAGATAATATGTTGAAAAGAATACCACAGGCCGGGCGCAGTTGGCTCACACCTGTAATCCCAGCGCTTTGGGAGGCCAAGACGGGCGGATCACTCGAGGTCAGGAGTTCCAAACCAGCCTGGCCAACATGGAGAAACCCCATCTCTACTAAAGTACAAAAATTAGCCAGGTGTGGTGGCATACACCCTCTGGAGGCTGAGACATGAGAATCGCTTGAACCCATGAGGTGGAGGTTGCTGTTAGCCTAGATAGTGCCACTGTACTCCAGCCTGGGCGACAGAGTGAGACTCTATCAAAAAATAAATAAATAAATAAATAAAAAGAAAGAATACTACAGAGAGATCAAAAAATGCTCAAAGTTATCTCTCCCTTCTAGAATTTTGGGTGTAACCTCCCTAGACATGCTAGTGGTGGATGAGGTGTTTAACAAAGGAAATGTAAGATCTTCCTTTAGTTGCCAGTTCAGTGTAGTTTTTTGGAATTAGTTTACTAAATTTCTGTTAAAGTGATCAGTTTAGTATCCAAGAAGTAAAATGGAGCAAGTTGAAAAATTGTCCTTCTGCCTGTGTTTCAGTTTAGATTGTTCCTGGGTGCACTGCTGACTTCTCTTATGACTTTGGGTAGACTCAGTCTTTATTGGTAATTGAACTTTTAATGTCTGTTGTGTACTCCCCTTAGATACGTTTAAAACTTTAAAGCATTTGGGCAGGGGAAATGGGTAAGGATCCAGTTTTATTTAAGACTCTCAGGACCCATCTCAGTAATAGTATCTATTCCCATGAGAGAGAAATGAAAGGCAACACTTACATCAGCCTAGTCTCCTCACTTAGGAATCACAACATTCCTAAGGTCAGAAACAGTGTGGAGTAAATCTCTGAACCCATTTTGGAGGGCAGTACATCAGAAATACAGTGGAAATTGCTCTTTAGCTGGATGTGAGTTTCATTTTAAGCACCTCTGTTTTTATTCTTTATGTCCTGCCTTTCTTTTTATGTTGAGTTTGTTTCACCTTGTAAAAATTAAGAAGAGCATGTTCTAGCTTTTAAATGTGAGAATTGAATTATTAATAGATTTTGGGTAAAAGTGTCATCTCCCATTTCTTCTACCAATAGCAGCACATTCTCACAGACTTTGCACCTCACTGAAAACAGTCATTTAAAGTTTTCATTAATTCAGCATTTAAAGCTTTTTATTTCCTCCTCTGATTTATAGCACAGCTGTTTCTGGAATAGAAAAAACTCGAGGACTACATGCAATATAATTAGATTACATTCTTTGTGTGTGTCTCCTGCATTTAGTGGAGGCTACTAATCAAATCTTGATATATTTTCTATTTGTTTTATGAATTTAATTCAAGTCAAGATGGCTATAATTAGAGCAGATTACTCCTACCACATCGTATTATGATGATCTCTTCATGACTTTTTGTTTCACACTATGTGATAAATTCATTAAGGGTAGCATTGTGCCATCCTCCATCAAGCGATTATATACTTCCTTTGTGCTTATTATGTTGACTATAGCAATGTTAAACTGTTAAAACTTGCTAATAAACAGTGAAGCTCCATCATTCCAATAGAGTCAGCATGCTAATTCACTGTAGTTCAAATCCACATTCTAGTTGAATCCCCACGATGTAACTTGACATTTGGAGAAATTGATTCATACCATTTTAAAGAAATATGATATAGGCGACAGAATCCAGGATGAAAGAGGTACCTTGTTACTTAGGTGATGACGTTGTGGATGCATTTCACATCTCTCTTTCTCTCTTTTTAATGTAGCTCTTCTCCTTCCTTGGTTTTTACTCCTCCGTCCCTCTTTCTTCTTCAAGGCTCCTCTAATGTTAACATCTTTGGCAGTTTGGCCAATGTTGACAAGTACTTTTTGATTATTTGGTATTTTAAAATACTTGGTATTTTAAAAAACTTTTATTGGCCGGGCGCAGTGGCTCACGTTGTAATCCCAGCACTTTGGAAGGCCTCGGTGGGCAGGTCACGAGGTCAGGAGATCGAGACCATCCTGGCTAACACGGTGAAACCCTGTCTCTACTAAAAATACAAAAAATTAGTCGGGCGTGGTGGCAGGCACCTGTATTCCCAACTACTCGGGAGGCTGAAGCAGGAGAATGGTGTGACCCTGGAAGGTAGAGCTGGCAGTGAGCCAAGAACTCACCACTGCACTCTAGCCTGGGTGACAGAGTAAGACTCCGTCTCAAAAAAAACAAAACAAAACAAAACAACTTTTATTGTAAAATTATTTATTGTAAACAAAATCCCATGTAAAGCAAATGAATAAATGTGACGGTTAATGGAATATATGTGGAAATAAGCTTCTCTTTTAAGTGAAAGAACTGATATCAAAAATTCCATCTAAAATTTATTAAAATTAAAATTTCTTTTATAAGATTATTCAGTGTATTCTTTCTGGGCAGATTTGTATTTAGTTGTCTGGGGATTGTTTTGTTTTAGTGTCAGAAATATATTCTTACTAAGTATCAGACCCTTTATTAGGCAGTCATCATTTTAGGTCTTATGATGATGGGAAATCCCATGGGCTTAGGGAAAATTGGCTAAGTGTGGAAAAATTGCATAATAGAAAAAAATTCCATTTACAAAGATGTGTGATTGTTTCTTTTCTTCTCTCTATGTCTAGATGGTTAGAGATGATTGTATTCTTGGACTGTTTTATTTTCAAAATTGAAAGTTTTTTTTTTAAATGGACGTCAGGCTGGGCACAGTGGCTCATGCCTGTAATCCCAGCACTTCAGGAGGCTGAGACGGGTAGATCACCTGAGGTCAGGAGTTTGAGACCAGCTTGACCAGCATGGTGAAACTCGGTGTCTACTAAAAATCCAAAATTAGACGGGCATGGTGTGGTGTGGTGCATGCCTATAATCCCAGCTACTTGGGAGGCTGAGGCAGGAGGATCACTTGAACCCGGGAGGCAGAGGTTGCGGTGAGCTGAGATCACGCCATTGCACTCCATCCTGGGCAACAAGAGCAAAAATCTGCTTCGAAAAAAAAAAGTGGATATCAAAGGATGCAGAGTGGGATGGGGAATAAAGAAAGCACATACTACATAGCAAAACATTGTAAACAAAAATAAGTCACAGTATCATATAAAAAAGAAAATGTATTTGCTATGATAACAAATTTAAATGACATTAGATACCAGAATTAGTTTTTGGTTCTTTTTTTTTTTTCCTTTTAAGCTCCAACAGAATAAGTTTGTCAGTTCTTTTCATACCTTGCTGTAGATTGCAACCTCTATAAATATGTTAAATAGTAGATTTCTAAGATGATTATTTACATATATATGGAGTGTGTGTGAGTGTATAAGTATAAAGTAAATATATATATTCTGGAATGTGTATGTATATATGCATATATATATATTCAAATATTTTTAACAATATGAGCTTGAGTTTCTTTCAAGACTAAAGGCAAAATGTATTTTTTCATTGCCTTATTTTGTGCAAAAAGCCAAATAAAATTGTGGTGATCCATTTACAGAAGCCAGCAAATAGAAGTATATACACATTTTATAATCAATCAGTGAGTATTTATATAGATACTAGTGATTATTAGAGCTTCTAGGCTATAAAAAATGTTACTATGTTTCTTTGAAAGTTCAGGGTCTACATAGCCAGTGGATCAGATACCCAGAATGGGTAATCACTGGCATGGTGTTTCAGACTTTAGATCTAACAAGTAAAAATTTAAAAAAAAAAATTGGATATGATTAAAGGACAAAGAATCAAGGGAATGGAGCGCAGCCAATTCAGAAAATAAAGAACAGTTGGTTTACCCTAATTATAGTCATCTTGATTTTCTTTTTTCTTTTGTATGTATCAATTGGAAGTTTGGTAAAATTAAATCTTTAGCCCAATTATAGAAATAAATTCATTGCAGATTTCCTAAGGTGATTTTATACTTTTCTTAAACTCAAATCTTAGAAGTTGGGAAGTTGGTTGTAGTTTGTATTAGCCACAAGTCTTTCCTTTGATATAGTAAAACAGTTTACTTTTTATTTTTTAAAACTGAATATCTTATATCTACCATCATCTAAATTGATGACATGTTAACATAAATGACAAAATCATATTGATATCAAAGATTCAACTAATTAACAAAAGTTTTACACTTGGATTAGGTTGAGTTGTGCAGAAGTGGCTGAATCTAATAAAATGATATAACATTTGTGTATATTATAATGAATTTTGCAGATGGTTTATGGGCACAGGTCAAGCATTAAAATAAAGCCTATGTAATGACCCCCCCCCCCCTGCTTTTCATCAAAAAGCTTTTCATAGATAATATAAGTTATGGAAATAGGTGAATTTTTTTTTTTTTTTTTTTTTTTTTTTTTAGTTTTTTAGGGAAGATGAATTTATTGACTTTATAGAATATCTTACTGCATTCTTCTTATTACTACTTTTCCCACTTTTGATCATGAGTATCTTTATTCTATATTCATCTTATACAGGAAGTGATGTGTCTCCTTTGTAAATGTTTTAGAAAGAGTGTCACCCAATGGTTTTATTGTCAGGTACATATTACATGATCTCCTTGGTAACAAACATGAGTTTTTGTTATTATTTGACAGTTATTAAACACAGATACATTAGTAAATATGGAGCAAAGAAACACAACTTTCAATGACAAAGTTCTGTTGATACATTATATGGTTTTATATGTTGTAAATTTGATGACTTTCTCTATATTAATTTTCTGCTATATTTTTATTGAGTACTAATACACTTGCCTCCATTCACCTCCCAACACACACACACACACACACTCTCTCTCTCTCTCTCTCTTTCTCTCTCTCTCTCTCCCCCCCCCCTCACATATATACAGGCGCACATACACATGCATAATAGCTGAAGCTTCAAAATGAAAACATATGCAGAATGTACCTATTGATTTCTGGTCATTCTGAGTAAAAGGGGATATAAAGAAACATGGTTTGTTTAAAACTGGGAAGTTACTTAGTATTTTGTGTTTCAATTGCTTCTTACCTATCTAGCACTAGTAGTTTAATGCCAGGTAACGTAATATTGAAAATTTAAGAAATGTTAGCAAGGATTACAGGTGATTGATAGTACTATTTTGTAGTATGAAGCCTGATTTAAATCTTGCCAGAATCTCCGGAACTTAATATGGAAATTAGAATAGAGGTGACACCTGTATCTCCGTTCTAAACCATTTTGTCATACTACTACAGTTTTTTCCTTCTAAAACAGACTTCATCAAGTCTTCAGAATTCTGGATCTGTTAATCCATTTGACTCTCGATTTATTTCTTTTCTCTTTAATTTTTTGTTTTTGAGACATTGTCTCACTCTATTACCCATGCTGGAGTGGAGGGATGTGATCATGTCTCACTGCAACCTCTGCCTCCCAGCTCAAGAGATCACGTCAGCCTACCTGATAACTGGGGCTATAGGCATGTGCTCCCACACCCTGCCAATTTTTTGTAGAGATGAGGTCTGCCATGTTGCCCAGGCTGGTCTCAAACTCTGGGCTCTAGCCATTTGGCCGCCTCAGCCTCCCAAAGTGGTAGGATTACAGGGGTGAGCCACCACGCCTGGCCTGACTCTCCATTTCTTATAGTAGTACCTCTTAATGAGGAAAACACATTAGAATTGCCCAGGGGGCTTCTAAAATATGCACATATCTAGAACCCATCCTCAGAAAATCTGGTATTTCGGTAGGAGTGGCAAGTATGTTTAACAAAAACTGTGCATTGATTCAGATGCCTCTTTATGTCATATCCCAACCAAAGTTTCTTACTCTGTCTCATGTTATTTTCTCCAGTTACCCTCTGCTCTGCTTTAATCATGCCAAAAATGATGTAATACAAATACATTTTCATTTTATACTTATGTATTAAACTTTGGTACATGCTGTTTCTACCGCCTGAAATACCTTTTACTTCCCTCTCCATCCTCCCTTTCTCTCCACTCCAGGTCTTTTATCTGTCAAACAATGAGTTTTCTTCCTAGATTCTCCTCTGATAGCAAATCTTTCCTTACTCCCCCAGGTAGAAATAGTCACTCTCTCTTTTATGTTTATCATTTATATTTGATTATTACTTTTTAAGTGTCAATCTCTTCCATTAATCTGTGAGCTCAGTGAAATTATGTAATTTATCTTATTTGTGTTTATGTTAAATGAATACATGGATGACTAATAAATTGACAGCTTTGTTAGGAATTAAAATTTTCAATGTTTTCATAAACATTGTTTTTAAGGGCAGCATTCAGTTGAGGTTTTCATGATCAGCCATCAGGACGTACGTTGATACATGCATAACATTTGTCTTAATATATATTCCCATAAAAATTTGTATGCATATAGGTATTTATTTCTTATCTTCATTTTTTTCCCTTGTGCCTACAGACGAAATCTCACAAAACTGTCCCTTATCTTCAGTCACATGCTGGCAGAAATCAAAGCAATCTTTCCCAATGGTCAATTCCAGGGAGATAACTTTCGTATCACAAAAGCAGATGCTGCTGAATTCTGGAGAAAGTTTTTTGGAGACAAGTAAGTAAAAATCATTTTTATAGCTGCGGATCTATCTTGCAAGGGTTACTGTATCCTCCCTCCAGTTGGATATGGTATATATTTTACTTGAGTGTTTTGTGAATGTATTTTATTATTTTTGATAAGCATTTTGATTGATTGGTAATTTTTGTAGCCACCAAAGGTATACCTCAATAATACAGTAGTTTTTTAATGACTAAGTAAATATACAATGTTATTTATTACATGAGCATTCATTGAGTTTGTTCTGAGAAGCAGAAGTATGTAAGAGTCTTTATACATGAGAAGCTGATAACTTCTTATAATTTACTATATGCTTAATACACAAAATAAAAGGTAGAAGGGAATAGATACTTTAAAAAATGGTGTAAGTAAATTGCTCTGACAATTTAGAGGGGAATAGTTGCTTTGGGATCAGTGATCAGGGACTGCTTCCTGGAGGAGGTGGTATGTTAAGCTTGGTTAAGATCTGAAATCGAGGTGAGAGAAGGCCCTGGCACCCTGATCCAGCCTTTCTTTGTTTTACTGCATAGAGTTTATATATATGTGAATAAGATATGAGGATAACATTATCACAAAGATGTAGCCTGTTGCAAAGTAGCTAAAGATGTTTTCTGTTAGGTATGCCCTACAGAGACAGATTCTGGTGAGTTTGGTAAATAATGGAATTGAATGTCTAAAGTCAGCATAATTTATATACAAGTTGCAAAACTCTTGTCATCAATTTCTCAGTAAAATGATCAAGAATGAGCATCAGGAGGCAAGTGGTTTCCCCAGTAACTTTTTAAGAATTACCTTTAATGAGAGCACATCCTCAGAATGTCTTAGAATGTAGGCAAAGCCCTGGCTGAGTAGTAAGGAGGAAGTGTGATTGCTTACATAGATTATTGTTTTAATCTTGTATCAAAGGTCTGTATTTGTCCTTTAACTGATGAAATTAGACATCAAAATTGTTAATAAACACTTTTTTTATAGTACTTTGATATGGGAACTACAACATTGGTTTTCCTTTGTTTTTGTTTTGTTTTGTTTTGTTTTTTTCTTACAAAGTATTGTGTTTACTATAGTCGTCATCAAGATTGGAATATACCTACATAGAATAATGTACATTTAATTAAGCACATACTTTTTTTGGCAGCCAAAATATTGAAGCCTATTTCCCACATTATACTAAAATGTATTCAGAGTTACTTTTAGGCACTAAAGGATAAAATACCATTGTTGCCATTAACATGGAAATTCTGTGTTGTAGCAATCTAGTTATTTATAATGTTCCTATATTCATTCAGAAATGAAGAATTTTAGAAAAAAGTTTATCCTTATCTGAATTAGAATAATACAGACAGCTAAGACTATACTAATTAAATATTAATTGTAGAAAGTAGAACAGTCCTGCCAGGTTCGGGATGTAGGAACTGAGAGGGTTTCCTGTAGTTGCAGTTCATGTATTAACATTGTAAGCTTAGTTCAAACAGTCGGTAACCTTCAAAATAAACTTTCTCTTTTAAAGTTTTAAGAAAATATATAGGACAAATTGATGTGGTATTTCTTTTTGAAAACTGAAACTTCTGGTGAGTTATAAAATTGTTTACTTGTCATAAGGTCAATAAAAAATGGAAAGATTGCTCATGGGTTTTATTAAGAGAGGAGTTTACTTTGCTGGCACTTCAAGCCATAGAAAATTATGCATTTGAGACAACTTTATTTCCCTTTATTTATAACCACAGACATCAAGGGGCTGAAATTTCTCTTCAGCTGCTACATGAGTGAAATCACTACTACATCAAATGAGGGATTCTTGAAATAGTGATTAGTTACTTTCCCTACCTCCCAAGTCTTTTCATCTTTGTCCACTGTTTTTACTGAATTGAGAAAGCTGCTTAATTTTTTTTAACTCTTTTAATTTGTGGATAACTGCCAAATTTCGTGCTCCTTTTGGAACATATGTGCATTACCATAGTCATCCAAATTAGCGATTCCTTTATTAGATAATTGGAGAAAGTATTTTTTTATTCTTCCTAGGTTTTTACCTTGTGGTTCCATAATATTTTATTGAATGAATGGACATATGCATGAATAATGTGCATCCTTTCAAAAGGATGATTTTTTTTTTCATTATGTTCTAGTATTGTTTATATTTTCCCAAAACTTAGTTCTCCTATGGGAGCATGCCTGTCATTTATCTCACTGTTCATTGAGGCCATGTGAGATTCATCGAGGCCATGTGAGAATGCTTTCATTTAGCCTAACCAGTGCCTTTAAACTTGAAAACAGCATTCTCTCGTAAAACAGAACCATTAATCCATTCATGAGGGCAGCGCCATCTCTTAAAGGTTCTACTTCTTAATTCAGTCACAGTGGCAATTAAATTTTAACATGAGTTTTGGAAGGGGCATTCAAACTATAGCACTGTTGTTTTTGAAGACATGGTTGTGCTACCTTCTCTGTTTAGGGCCCAAGCCCAGCAGCCAAGAGGCACTGCCTGCCTTGTGGCCCAAGGGGAACAGTAACACAACATGTATCATGGCAAATTTGTTGGGAAATTCTGTTTATGGTCAATTTTTATGCAAATGAATATAATATTTTAACAACACAGTTATGCTTTTCCTTTCGTAGTCTGTTGACCAAGAGATAGAAATCTGTAGGAAAAGAAAAGTGACATTATTGAATAAATGTGTCTGTCTATGTTCAGCAAAATGAGACCAATACTAAACTGAATCTTCACACTCTGGAATAATAGCTTATAATCTAGAAACTTTAAGCATGAAGCTTGAAAAATATATTACTGCCTGTTAAAAAAAGAAGCACATTAATGTGATTAGACTCTGGGTAGCAGTCATTTTTCTCAGCAAGTCAGGTAGCAGCTCATGAGCTACTTATTTAAGTACTTTTTGACATTGAGAAAAGTGATTGATTAAAGTGATGATTTATAAGATTTTAGTGCACGGGTCACCTGAGCAGTGCACGCTACCTAATATGTAGTCTTTTATCCCTTACCCCTCTCTCACCCTTCCCCACCACGACCTCAAAGTCCATGATATCATTCTTATGCCTTTGTGTGCTTATAACTTAGCTCCTACTTGTAAGTGAGAACATTCGATATTTGGTTTTCCATTTCTGAGTTACTTCACTTAGAATAATGGTTTCTAGCTCCATCCAAGTTGCTGCAAAAGTCATTATTTCATTCCTTTTTATGACTGAGTAATAGCGTATGGTGTAAATATAGCATATTTTCTTTATCCACCTGTTGGTCTGTGTGAACTCAGGTTGGTTCCATATCATTGCAATTGCAAATTGTGCTGCTATAAACAAGCATGTGCATGTGTCTTTTTCATAAATGACTTCTTTTCCTTTGACCAGATATCTGGCAGTGGATTGCTGGATTGAATGGCAGTTCTGCTTTTAGTTCTTTAAAGAGTCTCCATACTGTTTTCCATAGTGGTTGTTACTAATTTACACTCCCACCAGCAATGTAAAAGTGTTCCCTTTTCACAACATCCACGTCAACATCCGTTGTTTTTAAAGATGTTTAACAACATGTATTGTTTTTAATTATGGTCATTCTTGCAGGAGTAAGGTGGTTTCTCACTGTGGTTTTCATTTGCATTTTCCCGATGATTAGTGATATGTTGAGCATTTTTTCATATGTTTGTTGGCTGTTTGCATATGTCTTTTGAGAATTGTGTGCTCATGTCCTTTGCCCACTTTTTGATGGGATTGTTTTCTTCTTGCTGATTTGCTTGAGGTCCTTGTAGATTCTAGATTCTAGTCCATTGTCAGATGCATAGTTTGCAAGTATGTTCTGCCACTGTGTGAGTTGTCTGTTTACTCTCCTGATTATTTCTTTTGCTGTGCAAAAGCTTTTTAGTTTAATTAGATCTCATTTATGTATTTGTATTTTTATGCATTTGCCATGAATTCTCTGCCTAAGCTAATGTCCAGAAGAGTTTCTTTGATGTTATTTTGTAGGATTTTCATGGTTTCAGGTCTTAGATGTAAGTCTTTGATCCATCTTGAGTTGATTTTTTAATAAGGTGAGAGATGGGGATCCAGTTTCATTCTTCTACATGTGGCTTGCCAGTTTTTCCAGCACAATTTATTGAATAGGGTATCCTTTTCCAAATTTATGGTTTTGTATGCTTTGTCGAAGATCAGTTAGCTGTAAGTATTTGGCTTTACTTCTGGGTTCTCTATTCTGTTCTATTGGTCTATGTGCCTCTCATTATACCAGTACCATGCTGCTTTGGTAACTATAGCCTTGTGTTGTAATTTGAGATCAGATAGTGTGATGCCGCCAGATTTGTTCTTTGCTTAGTATTGCTTTGGTGATATGGTCTCTTTTTGGTTCCATACGAACCTTAAGATTGTTTTTTCTAGTTCTGTGAAGAATGTTGATGGTATTTTGATGGGAATTATAGTGAGTCTGTAGATTGCTTTGAGCAGTGTGGTCATTTTATTCTTCCCATCCATGAGCAGGGGATGTGTTTACATTGGTTGTATCATCTATAATTTCTGTGTTTCAGTGTTTTGTAGTTTTCCTTTGAGAGATCTTTCACCTCCTTCTTTAAATATATTCCTAAGTATTTTATTTTATTTTTTCAGCTATTGTAAAGAGGATTGAGTTCTTGGTTTCTCAGCTTGGTTATGTTGGTGTATAGAGTGCTACTGATTTGTGTACATTGATTTTGTGTCCTGAGACTTTACTGAATTCATTTATAAGATCTGGGAGCTTTTTGGATGAATCTTTAGGCTTTTCTAGGTATATGAACACATAATCAGTGAACAATGACAGTTTGACTTCTTCTTTTACAATTTGTATGCTGCTGCTTTCTTTTTTTTTTAATCAGATTGCTCTGGCTATGACTTCCGGTACTGTGTTGAGTAGAAGTGGTGAAGGTGGGGATCTTTGTCTGGTTCCAATTCTCAGGGGGAATGCTTTCAACTTTTTGCCTTTCAGTGTGATGTTAGCTATAGGTTTGCCATATATGGCTTTTATTACTTTTGGGTAAATCTCTTCTATACGTATTTTGTTGAGGGATTACAAAGGGGTGCTGTGTATTATCCAGTGCTTTTTCTGGGTCTATTGAGATGATTATATATACTTTTAAAAATTCCATTTATGTGATGTGTCACATCTATTAACTTGCATATGTTAAACTGTCCTTATATCTCTGAAACCCACTTGATTGTGATGTATTACTTTTTTGTTGTGCTGTTGGATTAGTTAGCTAGTGTTTTGTTGAGGATTTTTGCATCTATTTTCATCAGAGATACTGCTCTGTAGTTTGTTGCTGTTGTTATGTCTTTTCCTGGTTTTGATATTAGCATGATAGTGGCTTCATAGAATGATTTAGGGAGGATTTCCTCTTTCTCTGTCTTTTGGAATAGTTTCAATAGGATTAGTACCAATTCGTCGTTGAATGTCTGGTAGAATTCAGCTGTGAATCTGTCTTGTCCTGGACTTTCTTTGTTTGCATTTTTAAAATTACTGATTCAGTCTCACTGCTTGTTATTGTTAGTGGGTGGCAGTAAACCTTACCCAGCTCTCCTGCAGTTGGCAAGGCTGATCTCACTCCCACAGTGCTCTGCTAACAATGTTTGGTTTAGATCCAGGCAGCATGTACACAGAACTCAGACCTGCCCCAAGTCATAAGCTTCTCCACATAGAAAGCTGCCGTGGCTTTCAAAAACCCATGCACCTCTTTGTCTGCCTACAAGGCCAGGCACCCAGCTCCTACTCTCCTGTCTGTAGCACACTTCCCGCTTGCTGCAACTCCTCCCGTCCCATTCTGTTCAAGGGAATTTGTTCCACTCGAGATTATATTACAAAATTCAGTTGGGAGGTTCTTTCATCCTGTGTCCTTTCCCTGAGGTCATTGGCTGACTTCCAGAGGGTCCCTGTGAGATATAGTCAGGAATAGCTTCCCTGGGTTCATGCTGGAGACTGGGAATACCTACATGGCTCTTCCTGCTGCTGCTCTTGCTTTTTTATTTCCCTAAGTCTGTTCCAGCTGTTGGAGGGGTAAAGGGCTTCTCCAATGGCCTGGATTTTCAGATTCCCCAGTGGGGATGTGTACTCTGAGGCAGGCTCTCTCCCTCTCGCACTCTGAGGACTTAGAGTTTTTCACCTGTCTCATGTAGTAGGCTGTAGCCTACCAATTCTTTCACAGGGTCTGTAGATTCTTTTTTCTTAAGTTCCTGCGTTGGTTCTTTGACAATAAATTCACAGTGTGAATCTCTGCACATTATTCTGTTCTTCCAAGTGGAAGAGGAATGCTAACACTGCCTCCAGTCTGCCATCTTGAAAAAAACAAAAACCAACATTGAGAAGATTTAGACATAAATTTCCAAACAAATTATAATTCAATTAGAAACATAGATACTAACTTTTGAATCTTCTTAATGTATCCTGTCCTCTCCATATTTAAAGTTCTCTTCTTCAAATTTAAATTCATACTCTGCATTACCCCAACAACCTTCTGATCGGTCTCCCTATCTCCAATAACAACCTACCCAATTGTTCTTAGGGGACCAGTGAGCTCTCTAAAAAGCAGAGCTAATCATTCCAGTCTTTCGCTTGAAGTGTTTCCATGAATATTAATTCTAGGTTAAAGTCTAAAATCACATTAACATCACAAGCTTTAGAAACTTTTTTTTCTGGCTTCTTTTTTTCTGCTTGTGATTTTTGTATACTTAACTCATCTGCAAAGAAACAAACGACTCAATACTATTCGTATTTCCTAATGTATGTCTTATTTTTTACTCCTCATTGTCTTTGGTTTCTTATGTTGCATTCACTGCTTGGATAGGCAGTCACCCATGCCCTACCCAGTGTTGCCACTTTAGAAGCTTTACTTTAGTACCCTAATGGATATCCCTGCTCAGGTACCTGAGCTCACATCTGTCATAACAGATTACAGTGAACTGCTGACATGCCCCCATTTCTCAATTGAGAGGTTTCCAATAGACTAGAAAGTTTCTTTGGAGGCAGAGACGGCATCTTATTTATTTTTGTGTTTTTGAGCCTGACACATTTCCTGGAATGTTTAGGCAATAATATTTTTGTTTTGTTTTGTTTTGCTTTGTTTTGTTTTGTTTTTGAGGCAGAGTCTCGCTCTTCTTGCCCAGGCTGGAGTGCAATAGCGCCATCTTGGCTCACAGGAACCTCCACCTCCCAGGTTCAAGCAATTCTCCCGCCTCAGCCTCCCGAGTAGCTGGGATTACAGGCATGTGCCACCACGCCCAGCAAATTTTTTTTGTATTTTTAGTAGAGGCGGGGTTTCTTCATGTTGGCCAGGTTGGTCTCGAACTCCCAACCTGAGGTGATCCGCCTGCCTCAGTCTCCCAAATTTCTAGGATTATAGGCATGAGCCACCGTGCCCAGCATCAATAATAATTGTTAACAGACTACGTGAATAACTGCATGGATGAACAATGTCTATCCTCTACTTTCAATCTGCAATGCCTTCATTATATACAAATTGATCTCTTTTTAAATAATCAGTTCCTACATTTCTATTCCTTAGATGCCTCTCTTCCCTCTTCCTTTTCTTCTGTCCCAGAATTTTGACACCTTTCTTTTAAGTTCAGTTCAGAAGTCCACTTTTCTGAGTTTTTCTCATTCATTTACACCCTTCCATGTGATCTATGTTAATTACTGTATACTCTGATTGCTGTTGTATTTTAGACACATTTATATTTTAAAGTATGTTTACTATGTAGGTCTTTCTTGCTTGATTGCAGGAGTCTTCAATGACTTTCTATGCAAAAGTTGGTGAAAACAGACACGTTTATTAGAGTTGTTCTATGTCAGATTTTGTATTCAGTGCTTTCACATATGCTAGCCTCATTTTCAATGTAATCTTTAAGCTACTCTCTAAATGGTTGTTGAATGAGTCTTTTATGTACTGTATACATTATAGACATTCAGTAGTTGTTAGTTGAATGTATGAATATAAGATGCAACTTTTCTGCCATTTAAGTTCTCTCTTCCTTTACTTATGTCTGTTCTTCAGTTAAATTGGCTTATTTGGCTCTTTCCTGACACATCAGCAATGATAGGTTTCTATGTCTTTGCTCATATTGCTCCTTCTACTTGAAGATTTTTATAATCCCTGGCATAAAAAATTCTTACTAATCCCTCAAAGATAATCTTGCTCATGATTTTTCCCATTAGTGTTATTACTAGATCTCTTCTTAAACTTCTCTAATCTCTGACTTATCTTCTGCATTTACTATTTTTATGGTTTTATTAAAATTATTTGTCTAGTTGTCATACTTCCCCCTAGACTATATGCTCCATGAAATCAAGCTTATTTATTCATCTTTGTATTTCTAAAGTAGCTCAGCACAATGTTTGATATATAGGCTTTCAGGAACCATTGCACATTTAATTCAGATGAGTTGAGAAGTAGAGGAATGTGCATGAGCATGTGTTTGTGTGAGGTGGAGCCTACTTGCTTGATTGACTGGGAGACAGCATACTTAGGGTTAGGCATGCACACTCTGGAGCTAGATCATCTGTCCCTGGACAGGTTCTGACTGCAACATTTACTCACTATGTGCCTTTGGGGAATCTAGTTGGTTTTTCTATGCATCTTTTTCCTCATTTATAAAATGTGAATGATACTAAAAATAGCTACCGTCTGTGTTTGTTACGAAGACTTAAAGTAGCTAAACCTTACCTCTAAGGCACATAAAACTGTGTCTGGCATATAATAAACATTCTATTTTGTGGAATAATTAACCAATTTAAACCTTTAATAGTGCTCCAGATACTACCAGCATATTAATTAATTAATTCTCTAAATAATATAATTTACATTTGACTTTGTATGATGGCGGTTTCATACTCCCTAGCAATCTAAAAGCAAAAAAAAAGAAAAATTAAAAAAATTATTTTATATGTATCCCAAGATAAAAATAGAATTGAAGATAAATTGTCTTGGTTACCATGGGGGGGGGAGGCGGGGAATGATCTATTCATAGCTCGATTTATTGCCTCTACGATTGATTTCCTGCAAAAGCGATAAGGACCTTCTTTGGTTTCCTGTATGTTCCTTTCACTTTTACTAAGAAACAAAGGAAAATACTTTCTTTACCTTTTCAGCGAGTGAGATATATATTCTTCTAGCATATTAACTAGATCAGTTTTCCCTCTAGGTAAGGAAAACACAACTTAATTATATTAAAATAAAAGAGGGTGTATACAGGAGAAATTAAGAGTTTTTACAATGAAAACTTCTAGCAGAAAGAGAAAGAAAAAAGAACTAAAGTAGGATTCAAAGAATCACTAGTTAATATTTCTACTAGTTAGCTACCTCCCTTTGTTGCCTGTTAAAAAAAAATTCAGGTATCTTTATGTCAATAAGGAAAATAAAAACTTACATATTTATTGGAGGCCTATTTTGTTCAAATCATTGTAACAAGATACAAAACAACTAAGATGCCAATTATAATTTTCTACCTATAAGCAATATTCAATTTGGGGAAGACAGGATATAAAAAGAAGATAAATACTTAAAATCAGCTCTGTACAATTAGAAAATCACATAAAGAATGTCACAAATAATAAATTAATTTACTAGTACACGCATACCTCAGAGATATTGTGGGTTTAGTTTGAGACCACTGCAATAAAGTGTACATCACAATGAAGTGCATATTGCAATAAAGCAAGTCACATAGATTATTTTTGGCCTCCTAGTGAATATAGAAGTTGTATTTATACTATACTGCAGTCTGTTAGGTGTGCAGTAGCATTATGTCTAAAAAAATGTATATACCTTAACTAAAAAATATTGCTAAAAAATGCTAACAAGCAGCTGAGCCTTCAGTGAGGTGTAATCTTTTACCTGCTGGAGAGTTGTGCCTCGATGTTCATGGCTATTGACTGATCAGCGTGGTGGCTGCTGAAAGTTAAGGTGACTGTGGCAATTTCTTACAATTAAGCAGCAGTGAAGTTTACTACATCAATTGATTCTTCCTTTCATGAAATATTTATCTATAACATGCAATGCTGTTTGATAATATTTTAGTCACAATAGAGTTTCGTTCAAAATTGGAGTCAGTCCTCTCAAACTCTGCCACTGCTTTATCAACCAAGTATATGCAATTTTCTAAATCCTTTATTGTAATATCAGCGATGTTCACAGCATCTTCACCTGGAGTAAATTACATTTAACAAAGCACTTGTTTTGCTTTTCTATAAGAAGCAACTTTTTGTCTGTTCAAATTTTATGATTTGCATCAATTTAGCCACATATTTAGGCTCTACTTCTAATTCTAGTTCTCTAGCAAATTCTACATCTACAGTTACTTCTTACACTGAAGTCTTGAAATCCTCAAAGTCATCCATGAGATTTGGAATTCACTGTTTCCAAATTCCTGTTAATGTTGATATTTTGACCTCCCTTGAATCATAAATGTTCTTAATGACATTAAAAAGGTGAATCCTTTCCATGAGGTTTTCAGTTTTCTTTGTCCAGATCTATCACAATATATGACAGCTATAGCCGTAGGAAATGTATTTCTTAAATAGTAAGACTTGAAAGTCAAAATGGCTGCTTGATTCATGGGCTGCAGAATGAGTACTGTGTTAGAAGACATGATCTCCATCAAATCTTTTGGATGATTAGGGGCATTGCCAATGAACAGTGCTATTTTGAAAGGAATTGTTTCCTCTACACAGCATATCTCAACAGTAGGCTTAAAATATTCAGTAATCCAGGTTTTTGTTCCATTTGTAGTGCACAGAAAGAGTAGATTTACCATAATTCTTAAAGGACCTAGGATTTTTAGATTGGTAAATGAAACTGTCCTTTGAAGCTTTTTTTTTTTTTTTTTTTTTTTTTTAAATAACAGAAATTTATTTCTCATAGTTCTGAAGGCTAGGAAGTCCAAGATCAAGGTGCTGACAAAGTGTCTGGTAAGGACCCACTTCCTAATTTATGGATGACCAAACATCTTTTTGCAATATCCGCACATGGTAGAAAGGGTGAGCAACTATCAGAGGCTTTTGTTTTTTTCTTTTTCAACCTTTATTTTGGAGGTTATTTAGGGGGTACATAGGCAAGTTATTGCATTTTGCATGATGCTGAGGTTTGGGGTATGATTGAACCCATCACGTAGCTTTGAAGCTAGGTATTGACTTCTCTCTAGCTCTAGCATTTTCTAGACAGCATTTTCTTTCTTCTTAAGGCTGTTTCATCTACATTAATTATCTGTTGTTTTGTATAGCCACATTCATCAATGGTCTTAGCTAGATCTTCTGTATAACTTGTTGTAGCTTCTACATCAGCACTTGGTGCTTCACCTTGCACTTTTATGTTAGAGAGAGCTTCTTTTCTTAAACTCAATAAACTAATTTCTGCTAGTTTCAAACTTTACTTCTGAAGCTTCCTTAATTCTCTTACCCTTCATATAATTGAAGAGAGTTGGGGCCTTGTTTTGGATTAGGCTTTGGCCTAACAGAATGTTGTGGCTAGTTTGATCTAACCAAACCACCAAAACTGTCTCCATATCAGCAGTAAGGTTATTTTGCTTTCTTATCATTCATGTGTTCACTGAAGTAGCATTTTTAATTTCCTTCATGAACTTCTTTCCTTTCACAACTTGGCTGTTTGGTCCAAGAGGCCTCACTTTTGTCCTATGTCAGCTTTAGACATGCCTTTCTCACTAAAATTAATCATGTTCATAATTAGATGTAAACTGAGAGACTTGTGACTATTCCTTTCACTTGAGCACTTGAGGCTATTTTAGGGTTATTATTCGGCCTAATTTCAGTGTTGTTGTGTCTTAGGGAATAGAGAGTCCCCAGGAGAGGGAGAGAGAAAAGAGAACAGTGTTGGTAGAGCAGTGAGAATATACACCATTAAGTTTGTTGTCTTACATGGGCATGGTTCATAGGGCCCAAAAACTGTTGGTTTCACTCAAAAAATATTGTTTCGAAACTGAAAAACCGGGAATGATGGCAACAATAGGTATGAATTGGGATATGGCAGCAATTGGCTAGACCTGGGTGCCAGCTGTTTTTTTTTTACATGATCTCTCTTCCAATTCATCACAGTCCTTTCCTGGGCCTCTTTACTCATTTATATTATCTACCTGGTCCCCAGATAGTTGACTTTTTAATATCTGAAAGCTATTTGGAACCACTGGACTAATAGTGTGTGCTCCTGGATTTATAGAGGTCCTGGTCTTAATCCTCTAAACATCTGTTCTCTTCTCTGCTGGATGTGTCTACTTGGGTCAATAAAGGGAGAGGCGGTCTCCTTCTAGAGCAAGGGTCTTAAAGCCTCGTAAAATAGAGGTAGTATTTCTCCCTGGGTCAAAGGACAGGCATTATCCATTGTAAAATGTTTGGGTTCCTCAAGTTCTAGATTCTACTCCAGAATCAAACCCACAGTTTATGCAGATGTCACCTGGCCCTCTTTGCATTCTTTTAGGAGAATTTGTGTTTAGGGAACAAGTGCAAGGAAATGCTGGTACTCTAGCCACTGCACTTGCTGGGGGTTACAAAGTCCTTTGACTCTGACCCAGTCCTTTGACAGAAACCCAGTGTCTTCTGCCACTATACATGAAACTGATAGGCCAACTTGTTAGCTTGCAAGAAGAGTAGAATCTCAGATTCTTTGATTTTTTAGAATCATGTTCTGCTGGTAGAGAAAGTGTGACTTAATAGCAAAGTAAATAAAACTTACTTATATTAGTCTTTTCTCATGCTGCTGATAAAGACATACCTGAGACTGAGTAATTTATAAAGAAAAAGAAGTTTAATGCACTCACAGTTTCACGTGACTGGGGAAGCCTCACAATCGTGGTGGAAGGCGAAAGGCACTTCTTACGTGGCAGCAGACGAGAGAAAATGAGAGCCAATGTGAGATTTATTCACTACCACAAAAATAGTTTGTGGGAAACCACTCCCATGATTCAAATACTTCCCACTAGGTCCTTCCCACAACATGTGGGAATTATGGGAACTACAATTCAAGATGAAATTTGGGTGGGGACACAGCCAAACAATATCATTCTGCTGCTGGCTCCTCCCATATCTCACGTCCTCACATTCCAAAACACAATCATGCCTTTGCAACAGTCCTCCAAAGTCTTAACTCATTCCAGCATTAACTCAAAAGTCCACATTCCAAAGTCTCATATGAGACAACAGGAGTCCCTTGCACTTATGAGTAAAATTTAAAGCAAGCAAGTTTTTGATTTTATGAGTAAAATCAAAAGCAAGTTAGTTACTTCCTAGGTACAATAGGGATACAGGCATTGGGAAATACAGCCATTCTGAATGGGAGAAATTATCCAAAACAAAGGTTCTACAGGCCCCACACAAGTCCGAAATCCAGAGAGCTGGTCAAATCTTAAAGTTCCAAAATGATTTCCTTTGACTTCATGTCTCACATCCAGGGCACACTGATGCCAAGAGGTGGGTTCTCGTGGTCTTGGGCAGCTCCACTCCTGTGGCTTCGCAGGGATACAGTCTCCCTCCTGGTTGATTTCATGGGCTGATGTTGAGTGTCTGTGGCTTTTCCAGGGGCACGGTGCAAGCTGTCGGTAGATCTACTATTCTGGGGTCTGAAGGACAGTGGCCCTCTTCTTACAGCTCCACTAGTCAGTGCCCCAGTGGGGACTCTGTGTGGGGTCTTTGGCCCCACATTTCCCTGCCACACTGCCCTAGCAGAAGTAGGTCTCTGCCCTTACAACAGATGTCTACCTCTACAAGGGCCATGCCCCTGCAACAAACTTCTATCTGGATATCCAAGCATTTCCATACATCTTCTGAAATCTAGGCAGAGATTCCTAAACCTCAACTTCTTGACTTCTGTGCACCTGCAGACTCAAACACCATGTGAAAGCTGCCAGGACTTGAGGCTTGCACCCTCTGAAATAAAAGCTTGAGTTCAACGTTGGCCCCTTATAGCCGTGGCTGGGATGCAGGGCACTAAGTTCTGAGACTGCACAAAGCAGCAGAGCCTTGGGTCCAGCCAATGAAACCATTTTTTCTTCCTAGGCCTCCAGGCCTATGATGAGAGAGGCTGCCATGAAGACCTCTGACATGCCCTGGAGACATTTTCCTCATTGTCTTGGTGATTAACACGGCTCCTCCTGACTTACGCAAATTTCTGCAGCTAGCTTGAGGTTCTCCTCAGAGAATGTGTTTTTCTTTTTTATCACATTATCAGCCTGCAAACTTTCTGAACTTTTATGCTCCACTTCTTCTTTAAACATAAGTTCCAATTCCATATCATATATTTGTGAATGAATAAAACTTAATGCTTCTAACAGTACCCAAGTCACCTCTTGAATGCTTTGCTGCTCAGAAGTTTCTTCTGCCAGATGCCCTAAATTATCTCTCTCAAGTTAAAAGTTACACAATTTCTAGGGTGGGGCAAAATGCTGCCAGTCTCTTTGGTAAAACATAGCAAGAGTCACCTTTACTCCAGTTCCCAAGAAGTTCCCCATCTCCATCTCAGTCCATCTCAACCTGCACTTCATTGTCCATATCACTGTCAGCATTCTCGTCAAACCATTCAACAAGTGTCTAGGAAGTTCCAAACTTTCCCACATCTTCCTCTCTTCTTCTGAGCCCTCCAAACTGTTCCAACCTCTCCGTTATCCAGTTCCAAAGTTGGATCCACAGTTTTGGGTATCTTTACAGCAGCACCCCACTCTACTGGCACCAATTTACTGTATTAGTACATTTTCACGTTGCTGAAAAAGACATACTGAAAACTGGGTAGTTTATAAAGAAAAAGAGGTTTAATGGGCTCACAGTTCCATGTGGCTGGGGAGACCTCACAATCATGGCAGAAGACAAAAGGCACGTCTTACATGGCAGCAGAGAAGAGAAAATATGAGAGCCAAGCAAAAAGGGAAACGCCTATAAAACCCTCAGATCTCATGTGACTTATTTACTACCATGAGAATAGTATGTGGGAAACTGCCCATTAATCAATTATCTCCCACCCGGTCCCTCCCACAACATGTGGGAATTATGGGAGCTATAGTTCAAGATGAGATTTGGATGGGGAGACAGCCAAACCACATCATTATTAAAGTCAGTGTGTAGGGGGTAGGTGCAGTGGCTCATGCCTGTAATCCCAGTATTTTTGGAGGCCAAGGCAGGTGGATCACTTGAGTCCAAAAGTTCGAGACCAGCCTGGCAACGTGGCACAACTCTGTCTCTACAAAAAATACAAAAATTAGCTAGGTGTGGTGGCGCACGCTTTCATCCCAGCTGCTTAGGAGGCCGAGGCACGAGAATCGCTTGAGCCTGGGAGGTCGAGGTTGCAGTGAGTCAAGACCACGCTACTGCACTCCAGCCAGGGTGACAGAATGAGACCCTGCCACAAAACAAAATGAAATGAGAAACAAAAACAACAATAGTAAAGTCAATATGTGGGTATTTGCATTTCAGTAATAGGCTGCTCATGATTGATCTTTCTGTTCTTCCTTATTTTAAATGTTGGTTATTAATAGGAAATGCTATAGTTGTTTTTCTTGCGTAGATTTGTTTTTGTTAGTCTTTAATAACAAAGGAGTTATTTAAAATTTCAGTAGTTTTATTAAAATGACTTTTTGATGGATTTAATTATGCACAGCAGTATATGCACAGTTTTTTCTTTCGGAGTTTTAGAAATGTTATCAGAAGCTCTTTATTTTTTGCCTCAGTTTATCTTATACATCTAGGAGACTTCACCCATTGGTTGTTAATTTAATTGGCTCATGTTGAGAGACTTACAAGGAACTTGGTTTTATTATTGACTTTTTTTTTTGTTTGTAATTCTGAGCTCTTATTGCTAAAGGAAAGATCATTCTAAAGCCTTACTTAAACCTCTCTTTGGCAGCACTTTCTGGAGTATGTAATTTTTAAATTTTATTTAATCTGACTTCAGCATATCAAAGGTATGTTGCATAACCTGTGAGCTGCTGTATCTCATAAATTTATCCTGTATTAGTGAACTTTCAGAGAATATATGCTGAAGAACAGTTAAAGAAAAGAACAAGTATTAATTGTTTTAAAACCAGAATCTTTCTATTTTTTACAGTCAGTGACTTCTAAGTGGAAAAGTTTTAAATGGAATTTTTACACATTATTATGGATCATACTTTCAGCTCCTCTTCCTGTTCCTTTCCACTAATGAACTTTATTTTCAAAGCCGGAAAAGAAATAGAATTATGTAAAAATAATTTTATGACTACAGCAAATTTATTGTTTATTATGTTCAAAGGTTAGCATGTGAGACCAGAAGCTAGAAAGCGTCAAATCTATCATGTGGATGAAATAATTGAGAAGATTAGAAATAATACTAAAGACGCTATTTCCTGTGTTCCTGCAATCTTATAAAAATATGATTCTAGATTTAGGCTTCAGAATGTGAATATGTGAAAAATACTTGTCCACTATACAGAGAAGTAATGATGGCCGCAGCTGCCCGTGTGAAGCGGCTGCTGTGAAGATGCTGCAATAGGGGAGGCATGGCCAGGACTGTGTGCTCCATGGAGTGGGCGGGATGTGGGAACAGGCAGGAGCCCCACCCTCTTCCGTGTTAATGAGGTTGGAGCCCCGTGCTTCCAGGAGCAGCTGCAGCTGTGGACCTGGGCATCCCTGCACTCTTTGGGGACCGGGAAGTCCCCCTACCCCAGCAGGCTTGGAAGTGCCTGCTCCTGTTGTCTGGCCTCACCCTGCTCCCAGTGCCTGCTCCGGGATGGAGCAAAGCTGTGGCCAAGCATGGGCACTGTTGTGACCTGGCTGGGTGTGCACACACTCAGGATGGCGCTGACATGCCAGCCCCCTGCCAACTCACCCCTTTCCAAACTTTGGGACCAAGGAGCACTGGAGGGAGGCCAAGGGGGTAGAGTTGAGGGCAGCTCCATGTGGGCCTGCAGGCAACCCTCCACAGAAACACCCAGGGCACCTGTAGATGACATGATTGGTGGCAGCAGGAGGCAGACAGGCTCATGGGTGGAAAGGCGCAGGTCCCCACTGAAGCCCCACCTTCAAGACAGGGACAGCCTACAGCCTCAGGGCTGGGCTGTCAGTTCCTAGTGGAGTTCACAGTGGGAGTGAAAACTTGCGGTGCTTTTTCTGGGCCTTCCTGTGGACCAGTCAGCACACACATCCTCCCTTCTGAGCCCATAAAAACCTCCAGACCCAGCCAGACTCACACAGACATCAGACTATCAGCTGCAGGAAGAAGCTACCCAGTTTGAGTCTCTTTGACTCCTTGGGATGATCTGCCTGCAGAAAGGGAGCTGCCCACTCTGGGTCTCTTGAGTGCTGTTTTGCTGCTCAGTAAAGCTCCATTCTGCCTTCCCACCCTCCAGTTGTTTGTATACCTCATTCTTCCTGGACACGGGACAAGAACTCAGGGACTGCCAAATGGCAGGACTGAAAAAACAGTAACACAAACAGGGCTGAAATGTACCCACCCTCTACTCCCTCCATTCCCCACATTGTGGGCAATGAGAAGGAGAGAAGAGCTGTGGCTCTTGGGGGAACCCACACCTACAGGCTCCCTGAGCTAGGGCTGTGACACCCTATTTGGGGCTCTGTAGTTTCTGGAGTCTCCAAGCTTTTGGGTGCCACTGTGTTCCCCTCCTCCAGACACAGGTACGCACAGCGGAAGCCACTTGCTGTACATTAGATCCTGCCACTGGCTTGCCCAGAGTCAGTGCCTGTGCTGGTGCCCAGAGCTGCCCGCCCTGCTACAGCAGCCAATGTGCGTGGCTGTGCGCAGTGGCCGATTCCACGCTCACTTGCTCATGCACCACTTGTTGCTCCACATCTGACTCGCCCTTGGCAGGTGTGGGATCTGTGCTGGTAGTGCAAGATGAGTGTAGCCTGCCAGGTCGAGTTGGTGGAATGAGCCCAGCAGGCCTGAGGAAAACTCGGGTAATGGTGCCACCGATCACAGAGGTTTCTGGCTGGAAAAGTGACACACAAACAATAAGTGACAGTAGTGCTTATCTACACTATAGACGAAGTGTTATGAGTTTTTTGACAAATAAAAATTATCCAGCGTAAATACCCAGCATCTATGTCTTTATCAGTGTCAGGTATTTTCATGTATGAGGAATAGTGGTTCAATCTAATTATGAATATCCTTGGTAACTATGGTTACCATCCTATCAAAGATGACTTGCTGTATGGTGACTGTGTAACCAGAGTGTTTTGATACGCTGTTTCTGTAGATTGCTGGAAAACAATTGCTTTTCCCTTGTTGATAGAACAGCAAGAGTAATAATGGCCTGATAAGAATCTATCTTCATATTCTTAAAAAGTGGAGTCATGAAAAAAGAAGGTTGGATTTAAGGAATAACTATATACAAAATGTCAGCGGACTTAGGAATCACAGTGCTAATATTTTGTGTCCATAATGTAATCAAAACATGTCAAATATGTTAAAAATATCCTATTATCTTCTGAACAAAGCTTGCCCTCGATTTAAACATACTGACATTGAACATATCTTAGTTGATCAAGGTGAATTTTCTGACAAAATTTACATAAAATTAGAAATAGAGTTGGGCTAATATATATAGAACATATTTTCTTTTTGTTTAAAATGAGGATGATAGTATATATTCCTGAGCTACAAGATCCTGAGCTACGGATCTTAAACACCTGCCACCACTAATACCACAGCAACAGAACAAACCAACAATAAACAAACATGTCGATTTCCTTGTTTGTATTAAGGTAGTTACTTTTTGTTTTTCAGTCTTGGATTTTTAGTGTAATATTTTTTAAAAATTAAATATATAATTGAAGTTTAATGTACATGGGGAAAAGTACACAAATCATACATGTAGAGTGAGAAATTTTTTGAAGTAAACATACCCATGTATATGCTACCCAGATAAAGTAGTAATACCTTACTACCTCCATCTTGGAGGACGCCCTTTCTCAGCCCGTCAGAAAGTCTCACACAGTCACCACCTAGTAGTTCTGATACATGGCACCATAAAATTATACATAGTTGAAATCATACTAATTATACTGTTTTGGAAAAAAACTGGCTTCTTCCTCTTTTTATGTTTATGGAATTCAACTCTCTACTTGCATGCAGCAGTACTTTATTCATTCTCCTTGCTTCATTGTATAGCTGTACCACAATTAACCTATTCATTTGATTATTTATTTATAAATTACCCAGCCTCAGGTATTTCTTTATAGCACTGCTAAAACAACCTAACACAGAAACTGGATATATAACATCAAGTATAATTTATAAATAAAAGAGATTTATTGGGCTCACCATTATGCAGGCTGTACAGGCATGGTGCTAGCATCTGCTTGGCTTCCAGGCAGGCCTCAGAGGGCTTTTGCTCATGGCAGAAGGTGGAGCAGAGCCTGCATGTCACATGTGGTGAGAGCAGGAGGAAGAGAGCGCAAGGGAGGTGTCATGCACTTTTAAACAGCCAGATCTTGTAAGAACTCACTGTCGTGAGGACAGCACCAAGGCGATGGTGCTATACCATTCATGAGAAACATGCCCCCATGATCCAATCACCTCCCACTGTGCTCTACCTCCAAAATTGAGGATTACAGTTCAACATGAGGTTTAGGGGGAACAAATATCCAAACTATATCATCCAGTGTTTATATATGGGTACATGTTTCTAAAATTTTAGTTTTGTTCCATCTGTTTGTCTATGCTTGTACCAATGCCACATTGTCTTAATTAATGTAAAGAGTATATACTTGTTAATGTTCTTAGTGAAGATTACCTTTTTTGTTCTTGACTCTTGCATTTCCCATGTAGTTCAGAACCAGTTTATTAGTATCTACTACAAAAAATACCTCCTGGGATTGTTTATTTCAGTTATATTAAAATTTTAGGCCAATTTGGGAAGAACTCTTTGTAATATGAATCTACCATTAAAGTGTTATATACCTTTATTTATGTTTTTTATATCTCTGTGTATGTGTGTATATTGATATTTTTGCTTTACTCATCTATTGTTAGCTTTATTTCTATTTATTTGGGACTTTTAGATAGCATTATAAAAATCAAATGTTTAAAGTTTCATTTTCTAGTTTTATGTAGCCAATATAAGAAAGATAACTGATATTTTATATCAATTTTGTATTCAGCAACCATGTTCAATTTTCTTATTTCCTATAGTTTAATCTGTAAAATTTTTGTATTTTCTACACATAAAGCTATGTCATAAGCAGATACTGCTTTGTGTTTTTCATTGATTCTTCTACAATTATATATATTTAAAAGTTTTAGTACATCTTCTATTCTTTTAGTACACCAGAGCATATTAGACATATAAAAAGTTAAAAACCATGTACAAATTCAGAAAATGTATTTTTAAAATCACTTATAATCCCTTCCACCACAATCCAGTTATTAAATTTGTGGTATCTCCAGACATTATAGTTTAACATTGGATCATAAAGGACAAAATTTTAAAAATACTGTTTCCATTTAGTAATATCCCAATAACACTTTTTCATGACAATAAATATTTTTCTGCACAAAATTGTTACTAGTGAATATATTTATTATCAAATATTTTGTCATATATACAACACTGCATTTCAAAGATTTGTGGATGGGCCTTTGGCTGCTGTATATTTTTTGGACATAATTTCCTTAGGTGAAATCCCTAGAAGTTGATGTTCTTAGTTATAATGTATAGGCTTTTGAAATTTGTTTCCAAATTGCCTTCTAGAAGTGCTGCGTAAATTCTCATTCACACCAGTAGTATACAAAATTCCTGTTTGCAAACACCCTAGCTTCTGTTGATATTCACCCTGTATTGTATGAAATGTTTTTTGTTTTTCCTATCAGTTGAAACTAAAACCCTTAACCTTTTATGAACTAGTGGTTTCATGAAAATGTTTTACCTTTTTTAAAAAAAAAATCATCCTCCTCACACTTTCTATTTTCCATTCCTCTTACCTTTTTCTTAAAATTGCAGGATTTTCAAATTAGAATATCTAATACACTTCTCCACATTTACACAGGAGAAAACCAGCCTGGAAGATTAAGTGATCTGGCCACTACTGACCAGCTGACACCTTTCCAGATTTATTTCCCTGCATCTGATTAATCCCATTTTCTTTGAAAGGATACTGTGTTTCAAGACTTTAGAGAAGATTACTATTTTTTTTTTTTTGGTAGACAGGCTAGAACTCATTATCTAATAACAGGATTATAACATAGTCTTATTTGTCATATTCTTATGTCTCATGACATTATATGAACAGAACTATCACTTCAACAAAAAGTCATCAATAGATTGCTATATAATAGATAAATGGTAGTAAGCCATCAATAAATAGCAGTTCTTATTCTTATTTGAAATAAAAAGATCCTGAAATTATATTATTACTCATATAATTATATGTGTATTCTATTCTTTGTAGATTGACAGTTATTTATACTTTTCCACTGTATTTTAAAAGCAATTCAGCCTGCAACTTAAGTGGTTTATAATTGTAAGGGTCAACTAGGACATATTGAAAGATTTTTGGATTAGTGAAAAGTTGGAGTTTAGTTGGCCCTTTCATATCTCTCTCTCTCACTCTCTCTCTCTTCCCTTTACTTCTTCCCAGGTCTCTGCCAGCACCCTAAAATTTCTACATTTGTAAAACAATTTGCCATTAATATTTTCTCTCATTAATATTTTCTCTCATTAATATTTTCTCTCATATTAGAGATAATTGCTTCATCTCTAAAGGAAGAGGTAGTAGAAACCGCTGTCTTTTTGCAGAAGTTTAAATAGAAGTGTGAAAATTCATGCTCTCTGGGTTCCCTTCCTCCCATACACCTCAAAAAAGAATGGTAGCCACTTAGTCTTAAGAAAGTTTAGAGCCTTAGTGTAACAGTTGAGAATAATCTAATTTTTGTTTGTTTTTAAAGACTTTGTTGTCATACTCTATATCTATTCTTCATTCTTGAAATCCCCTTCCCCCTACCTCTGTTCCCCACCCCCACCTCCTACACAATAATGGGTGTTTTGCTGAGGTGATCAAAGGAGGGGTATCTGTTGTGCAAACATTCACATATGAAAAGTTAACAAAATAATGCCCTGGCTTCCTAATCCCTGTTACTACCACTAATTAAGATTCCAGTGAATGCCTCTTTGGGTTCGAGGTTTATCACGAGTAATCTGACAAAGTTTCATTTACACAAGTACTGTGGAAATGTAACTTGTCCTTTTGTAAATTATTATTATGAAGGGGTACATAAGACCAAAATTTTCTTAAGTTCATACATCTCGTATAACTGGCTCTGGGAAATCACTAGGTGCTCAAAAGAATTATGAATTGAATTCACTGTACATACTAGATTAGAATCATTTTTATAGTAACAGATGTGGAAGGTGTCTATTTGGCCTTTTTTAAAAAAACTTTTTATATGTTATACACAAAATAAATATTTACAGTTTGACCACTTTATGTTGTATACTTTATATATGAAACAAAATGCTTTAACTTCTTCATACAAAAAATAAAATTTATACTGTTCTGAAGTCACGGGTTCTCTGATCATATTTTTTTACTCTCTGAATATCATGATCCATGTCCCTTTTGTGTTCTGAGTATTTGAAACTTTAATTTGGAAAAGAAAAATGTACTTCTTAGACATTGGTTTCATGGTAATTATAATGAAGCTGGACATAATCGCATATTTATACTTCATTGTAAATCAACAGCTCCCTAATATTCTTAAAAGTGTTCCTTGTGTTTTTAAAACAGCAGCATTTTGTTAACCTTAATCAGAGCCTGACGTGTGTTTCTTCTAAATGGCATCTGATGTGGTATCTCTCCTCAGTTCTCTGTGGTTTCCTGTTTTTTTCATACATAGAGAAAAACTTTTTGAGGTATGAAGCCTCATATTTTTCTTTTAATGGTACCTCAAACCTAAACTCTCTTATAAATTATACAGCATATAATCTGTATCACCATTAATTTATGCCACTTCCCACAGACTGTTTCTCTGGAATCCCTCCAGCCCTTGCTGTGTATCCGTCACCCAGCTTGCATGTCCTTATATACCCAACTCTAGATTCTTTAGCATTACAGGTTTTACTTCTATCCCTAAAGTGTGTTCTTCAAAGACAAAGATGTTATCTTTATTTCTATAATTGTATTTCCCCAACAGTGCCTTGTTTTAGCAATGAGTAGATATAGTAGGCTCTCTAAGTGTTGTCTCTAGAGCAGCAGCAGCTGCTGCAGGGAACATTTTATAGCTGTCAATGTTCAGGCCCCACCCCAGTGCTACTGAAACATAGTATCTTGGGTTGAGGATCAGGCTATGTTAACAAGCCTCAGATAATTTGGATGCATGCTGAAGTTTGACAACCACTGCTGCAGAAAATTACTGAATATCAAGTTGTACCTTTATGGTGATATCTCATTGAGTGGATTGATACAGAATGGGGCCAGGCACAATTTAGTTTATTCTGCCTGATTCTTGTATTTCAGAGATACTGGTAAAGAAAACCTAAGATTTAAATATTTGCTATCTTACAAGAGGATGCTATCTTATAAGAGGGACGGCTTTTATGCTATTCTGTTGTAAAAATTGTAGTTTAAATTTTAAAAACTGAATGATTTCTTTCTTCTGCCAAGTTAGAAATAGGCATTATTCTGAAGCAGGAAGGTTAACTAAGAAATGCATCCTGGGTGTCACTAATTTTCATGGTGGGAAAGAGGGTAGGTCAGTTGGAAACTGGTCAGATGGGGAGAGGTTGAGAGATGTTTCCCTAGTTACCATTCTGCTCTTCTAAGTTTTTTGAATCATGTAACTGTATAACATGTTAAAATTTTACTGAATGATATTTAGTCAAAATAAAGTAATAAATAAATGTTGAATAAAATCCCATGATATAACCATTGTGGTTGGTTTAAAAAATTAAGTTTTTCTTTTGTATTAATATGAAAAGTTAGATAACATATGCTTTTCATCTCTGCAGAAAACATCAAGGTTGTGGCAGAAATGTCTTGATGGCTTTCCATCTTAGTCTTCTTGAATTGGCTAATACATATTACTCATTTGTGCAATGAATAAAGGATATATATTATATGGATCCATCATCTTACGACTGTTTTTAGAAAATGAGAATTAAATCTTGATTCATTATTAAATAACCTTGTATACACACATGAAGAGGTCATGACACATAAGACTTTGACCTAATACCTTTTTTTAGATGTGTTTCTATAGCTATCTTGATATCCTAGGACTGTTTGAGAGAAAATTAATTTAAATTTTTGTCTTATTCTTAGCAAATGCAAAATAATTGAGTTAAACAGAACCCACTACACTTGTTCTGAAATATGAACAGTATTCTCAAATATTTGTCTGGTAGTACAAATACAATTATATTAATTTTATTATTGAATTTTGCTGCTTCAAAGGGAGGTATTTCTTAAATGACACTTGATTCAATTATTTCCCTTTTTTTCCACCTTGCACAGAACTATCGTACCATGGAAAGTATTCAGACAGTGCCTTCATGAGGTCCACCAGATTAGCTCTGGCCTGGAAGCAATGGCTCTAAAATCAACAATTGATTTAACTTGCAATGATTACATTTCAGTTTTTGAATTTGATATTTTTACCAGGCTGTTTCAGGTAAGTTTATACTTGCTTAGTCTATCCATTCCCTTCCTCTCTCCCTTTCTTTTCTCTCTTTTTCTCTCTCTCACACACATATAAACAAACATATGGAAAATAGTGTCATTACTATTAGTCTGTAATTTTATTGGTATGTTTGGTCATTGCTAAAAGTTTAGAGTGAGCCATTTGGCTTAAGTTTGGGGTATCGGATGCTGTGAGCCTGGTGGCTGCTTGTCAGCTTTGAGAGGATCCATCCAAAAGAGCTTTGTTTTAAACTCTCTACTTAGTTTCTCACTTTATTTTGTTGATCTTTTAGCACAATGATGGATAGAATGCAACAACTGCAGGTGGGCATTTTCCAGCTAGATCTAAAATCTTTCCCTTTGCCTTCTGCGTTTATTAGGTTAAAAGGGAAATAGTAAACTTAGAAATGCCAGACTGTTCTGTATAGAACAGAACTTGTGTCCTGTACTTATTTTATAAATTGCTTTGCACATTCAACCATGTGTAATGAACATTTTTCAGTGTCAATAAATATTCTTCCTAAGTTCCTATGTCATATTCATTCAAAATAGTATGTCAGTATTAACAAAGCTCTCTTTTGAAAAATTTAGATTTTTACCTGCATTTTCTCTAATGTAAACAACTTTAAGATGAACATTTTTATTATGCTTATTGTTTTTCCTTTTAAATTATCCTCCATAATTGTTTTCACATAGCAAATTAGAAGAATGTAGCATTATATGGGTGCTATCATTTTCTTCTTTTGCATGCCTTAATGGAATTACCTTAAACATGAAGACTTGAAATTTGTGTTTTGAGTTTGCCTCTGCCACTAAAATGTATATCATCTATCGGATTCAGTTCAAGTAGTCACAAAATAAAAATTTTCTGCTTAACATTTTTATGATTTAGTAACATAAATTATATAGTAAATGAGGTAAGTTGATCAGACTGGGCTTACTTATATTCTGATACAATTTTTTATCATTTTAATCTGAAGCAAAATTTATTCTCTTTGACACATGCTTTCAACAAATGTCAGAGTATAATACTGGTTTCATGTTTTTCATGCTACATGAACTTTACTTCTCTGATCTTTAATTCTGCTTGGCACTAGCTAGCGAGGATTGGATGACTAGTTTATGTAACAAAAACCACATTGCACAGGATTAGCTTTTAATTTATGAAGGAGCCATTAATCGAAGAGAGATTAACTCCTGTCAACAATACACATAGGATGTGAAACCATGTCTCTACTAAAAATGCAAAAAATTAGCTGGATGTGGTGGTGGTGGGCGCCTGTAGCCCCAGCTACTTGAGAGGCTGAAGCAGGAGAATGGCGTGAACCCAGGAGGTGGAGCTTGCAGTGAGCCGAGATCACACCACTGCGTTCCAGCCTGGGCGACAGAGCGAGACTTCGTCTCAAAAAAAAAAAAAAAATACAGGATATATTTCATTGTATTACAATTTCAGAATCATAATTCTACCTTGTATATAGGTTAAGCAATTAGATAAATCACTGATGAAGTGTGCTTTTGATTATTTTAAATTTTTGAATTCATGATTATTCCCTTGGTGTATATATTATAGTTTGACAGTTTACGTTTTTCAAAGATTTTAAGATCTGTTTTAGAAAAAAAAGTTATCTGATATTGGTCATTTTATAATGGAACCTCTCCTTTCTTTAAAGGTTTCTGATAATTTTACAGAATATCTTATTTATTTAACATGATACAAAGAGATTCTAAATAGTAGGAGCTTTGCTTCTTCACCTTGTCAAGGAAGAGAGTAAAAGTAATCTTCCTACATTAAACCTAACTGCTCATTCTAGGAAGTGAGTATATTTTTGTGGTGAGCCTGGATGACTTTTTACTGTGGGTATTAAATGCTAGAATTCCCTGGCGTTATATATTAAAAGTATGAGGGCAACTTAATGTTGGTTAAACACTTACCTAAACTGCTATTTAATATGTGGACATATTTTCTTATAAGCTGTTTTACTTTAAAATAGCACAAGTCAGCCTTGATACTCTAAGGAATATATATCTTATTTACTTTCACTGGGATGGGAAAAGAAAGGGCTATTTTTAAGTCAAGCTACTGTGAAAAGTTTTAGATCGTAAAATGAAAATCTTACCTGGGCCAGGGAATTCCTAATCATTTTAAAAATGTGATTACAGAAGGAGCTGAAGAACTCTTGTTTAGCCCCTGTGTATTTCTGAGATTCATCATTTGTTTATTTCTATACTCCAATCAAATGCTTTGAATATAATCGTATGTGTGCCTTAAAATATGATAAAATTGGTTCTGTGTATAGAGAAGTAGATGGTTTAACTTTTGCTGATCTTTTTATACAACTTTAAAAATTAAGTGATTTTCTTAAATGTATTCATTAAATCCTTACATTTATATATTATGTATGAACATATGTTTTGCTAATACTGTGTGACTGCAGGAACATACATTCAGTTACAGCCATGATATCAGTAGTTAATTGGCAGTGACTTCTTCTGACTGCAAATTATTGGGAGTGGGATATTTAGCAGAATGGGAACTGAAAGTGAGCAAGGTACACTTTTAGAATATGGGGTCTGAAGTAGAGAAACTAGCAGAAGGTTTTGAAGAAGGAGCCAGCGGGGGGCAGGAGATGAAGTTGAGAATTACAGAGGGAATGAAAGAAGTAAAAAGGTTTGCTTCCTCTTGGCTTTCATTCTTATATGCAGGCAGAACCTGAACAAATACTTGGGAGTCACTGGAGGAATCTTATTGTGGTCACCTTCCTCATTTCCTCTTCTTCCTTCTTCCCTTTTCTTTATCCTTCTCTTTTCTCTCAAAGTCACTTAGAGATGCTGGAATCGGCACATGCTACTGTCCTGGAAAGGAATTATAGGGATTTTGCTTCTCTCTTCCTTCTCCCTGGGGCTGTTGTTCTCCTTTTCCTCTGTATCTCCACTATTAGAAAAAATGGGGTCACTGAGAAATGGGGCACTAAATTTGGGGGTAGCAGGATAAGGATGGAGTATTTTAGTAGAATATCCTAGTGACCGTGGAATATGTAGCATCAATGGAATAGTGAGGAAAATCAAAGAAGAGGAAAGTCCTCAGTTGTAGCAAAGAATTAAAGAGAGTATCTAGGCAGACCAGCCGAGGACCCTCTTCCAACTTAAGCTGTAAGTCAGTAACTGGCTCTTCTTGAAAATAGTAGCATTTGAGAGAATGGAGGGACTTGTCTCCTTTATTCACTTCATTAATTTCTATAGTCATTTAAAATATCTAGATAATTTTATGTTCTTATATATGAAAAAATTTCTTTAATCTGAAAAGCAAAATAAAAAAAATATATTCTCCAAAACACTTTGTTTTGCCTTTTTTAAGCCAGTAGTCATCGAAATACTTTAAAAATAAAAAGCACATAAGTACTGCATGTTTCTGTTTTGAGTGGGCTGCATACAAGAAAAACAATACACAGACTCATTCTATTACATAAATATTTTTGCAATTAGAAGCTGGCCCTCTGGATTATGTACTAAGAAATGGTTGCTAAATACTGTAGCAGTTGGCTCAAAACACCAATTTAATTTTTTTACTTATATTTTGATCTGTGCACTGGTGCTCTATAAAGTTCAGCATTTTTTTTCAACCACTCTTCCACTAATTTGCGTGGACTTTAATGGAAGTGACCCAAATATTTGTTTGATATTTCTTTCATCCTTGTCCTTTATAGATGGGTAGAACAAAACAAAACAAAAACTAGGGTCTAGAATAACAGTTATTGCTCAGTTTTTAAAAATACATACTGACATTTTCTAAGTAATGTTTAATGCAATTTTTTAGTCATGCATTAGGGAGAAAATTAAAAACATGCATTTTTTTCAGCCTCTCATATTATTATTCTCTAGAGCGCCTTTCTTGCCCAATTTGGTATTTTAGTGTGATGGGGAAATACCCCGAAGATTTTTCTTGTTATGTTGAAAAAGGCTAAAATCTTTATTATTACTAAATCATTCTTTGTTATCCTCATCTCAAGGGTTATACTCCTTGAAGAATTCTGACTTATAAATTTGTAACTTGCTTAACAATAATGAGGAACAAGTCTCAAAACAAACAAAAGCAGGAACTTTTACCAGTAATCATGTCTAGAATAACTGTTTTAACAGCTTTAACATGGCAACGTAAAAATACTTTGTTTTTTTTTTTTTCTTTTATGTAGAAGATTTAATAATCTGGCACATCAGATAGAGTATGCTGCCAGTTCCTTGGAATAAATGTAGCTTCAGCCTTAAAAAAATTACAGAGATGATTCATCCACACCCTTGAGTAAAGTTGTCTATCACTGCCTGCCTTTTTTCTCTTGCCCTGGTAGCTGGACAGACAACCAATCAGATTAAAGAGAGAATGATGCAATGGTATAAACCAAATACTTATGCGAAAGGTTTTGTTTTTATGTAACTCACTTTTAAACCCTAAACCTTTCCTAAGTTTATAGTTATGTAAAGTTAAGCCAGATGTGACTACAGTAGTGTTAACACTAGCCTTTTACACAAGTCACTAGAGGATCTGTTCAGTGACATTGATCCTTGGCTGTTTACTGTTACCTGATGCTGCAGTGGTCCTGGCATCCCATGGGCAAGCAAGACAGGCATGTTCCTTGTCCTTATGTAGCTTATGGTTAATGTGTAACCTTTGCCAAGTCATGTAAGTTCTATGATATGGTTTCTTACTCTGTAAAATGAAGCAGTTGTTAACGAAACACACATACACGGAGGTGAGGAATATGGCAAGAGGTAACAGTTTTAAATATGCTGGTCAGAGAAGGCTTCATTGAGGAAGTGACATTTGGAGACAGGAATGAGATGGATATTTGGGGGAAGAAAATTCAAGTAAAGGCATCGGCGAATACAAAGACTGTAAGAGGAAAGAGGGCATTTGTGTTCAAGACAATAGCAGGCTGGAGAAGATGGAGAAAGTGGGAGAGTTATAGCAGATGGAGACAAAAAGGGAAACTGCTGGGGAGCAAACCCTGTAAAGTCCTTCTAAGCAATATATGAGGACTTTGGCTTTTATTCAAGGTAGAAGGCTTTGAACAGAAGAATTATTTCATTTATGTTTTAAAATGGTCACAAGTGCTGTAGTGAGAATAGACTGTGTAGAGAAGAGATTTTGTGGTTTTCTTTTTTCTTCTCCGTATCCTCTTCCTGAAAAATCTGTTTTCTACCTAATCATATTTCTCTAAAGAACAATAGACTTGAATGTCTGCTGATAGGTAACAAAAGTTGACCTAAACCACATAAGGTCAGATTAACTTAAAATATCCAAGATAATGTTAAATGTATTAAATGATGGTTCAGTATGTAATCAATATTTGATATTCTCTAGATAATCTCTTTTAATTTATTTATTTTTTAGCCTTGGGGCTCTATTTTGCGGAATTGGAATTTCTTAGCTGTGACACATCCAGGTTACATGGCATTTCTCACGTATGATGAAGTTAAAGCACGACTACAGAAATACAGCACCAAACCCGGAAGGTAAGACTTTTTAGCAGTAATATTATGTGATATATCCAAAGATGAAAATTCTCCATGGTTTGTTCCTAAGTTAGTCAGCAACACCTACTGATGGCATGCTTGGGAGGGGGCTAGAAAAGCTAAAAGACCAAAATGGTGCTTCTTAATCTAATCCTTTAAATTGATACATTGTGCTTACTCTGAAACTTAGTATTCATAAAGTGAAAGGGGATGTGGTCTCCTTTCTGTTTTCATGATATCTGTGTTTATGTGCAAAATTGTATGTATATATTTGAATACTTGAATACTGTGCTAAAGAACAAATAAATGGAACAGTCTTATGTTCGTTACTTTGGGGTATTTTAAAGACATTCATTTAAGTTCTCTGATAAATACAAGTACATATACATGCACCTGAACACAGAAATATAAATGTAAGTTTATGAACAAATAAATGTATGTACATAGCATATATAGACCTATTGTTATAATCAAAACCAATTTCGTGTCCTTGAAAACTTTTTTCATAATGCCTTATGTTTTATTGTAGCCTCAGAATTTATATTTTATTTTCCAAATGATGAAGCTAAATGAACCTTGGAGAGGTCGGTCAGCCCCTGTGGCTTTGGCCAAGAAATTACACCTTATTAATGGCAAATCGGGGTCCAGAAAATCTCTCTCTTCCATGGTTCAGTGCATTTTCCCATGTATTTCATCTAAAAATTCATTAGGCACATAGTAGGCATTTGTGCTATGGCAGGCAGTATGCTGAGTACAGCAATAGGGATATTAGAGACGTGCTTGTCAGAATTCTCACATTTCAGATGCTATTCCAGTATTCATTAGTGCACTGATTTTCATATAGAGAACATTTCATTTTAGGGATGAATTTGGTGGTAGTTTTTAAGTGTACCTTTTTTTTTCTAGTATCATTTTTATTTGATTTGTGCTGTATATAATGTTTGTACTTTAAAACATTTTTGTTTTGTTTTGTTTTGCTTTGTTTTTGAGATGGAATCTTGCTCTGTCGCCAGGCTGGAGTGCAATAGCGCGATCTCCGTTCACTGCAACCTTCCACTCCCTGGTTCGAGCGATTCTTCTGCCTCAGCCTCCCAAGTAGCTGGGATTACAGACACGCACCACCATGCCCAGCTAATTCTCGTATTTTTAGTAGAGACGGGATTTCACCATGTTGTCCAGGATGGTCTTGATTTCCTGACCTCGTGATCTGCCCGCCTTAGTTTCCCGAAGTGCTGGGATTACAGGTGTGAGCCACCACGCCCGGCCAAAACATTTTTTTTTTAGTACAAGCCAATAGTGCTGATTTTTTGTTCTCTGTCATAATGAAACTTTCCATGTTTTTGTCTTTTTAAGAATTTATATAGTATATTTGAAAAAGAAGCTAGTGAGTACAAAAACAGTTTGGCTTCCACTGAAATCTTCCATTTAGACTAAGGAGAGTTAGTTCTCATTGTGACCATGAGAGCAGATCAGTTATTTTGCATGTTGACAATGTTTTAGATGAATGATTTTGTTTCATTCAACAATCTCTTATGACCAGATTTTTCCATAATTTTTACTCTCTTGAATGACGTCATATGAAGTATCTTTCTTGCGCTTGGAGTATAATTTGAAAAATGTGTGGTGGTTGGAATTATGCAATCATAGAAACTTAACATGTGAGTTATTTGATAAATTATCTTGTCCAATTATAGAAATAATGAGGAAACTGAGGCCTTTATTTTTGGTTTTGTTTACTTGTTCAATATCATGGAGAACATGAATTACAATGTTGAGAAAAACAGCCAGATCTCATTACTATTTGGAAAAGTTCTCTTAATAAAAAACTACTGCCCTCTGCTAAGAATATTTGTCATAAGACCCACCAGTAAACTTATCTTCAAATGTGTACAGTATATACCTTTTATACAGCTTTTTTGTGTATCAATCATACATTAAAAAACTAGAATAGTGTCCTCTGAAAAAAAAAATCTTTGTTTCCTTCCTAACTTGCCATGTAATGATTTTTTCTATTAAATTTTAGGTAGCTAATGATGAAATAAATAATATATAACAAATTATAATATGTAAAGTATGATGTGGGTACTAAAGATGTGTTTAGGAAAACACCCTTAATGAATAAAAAAAAATTGTAACAAATATTTGCTTTGGAGAATATCTGCGTTTAACTTTTTTTTTTTTTTTTTAATCTTGGAAAGTAATTCGTGTCTTTGACTTCATAGTATAGAAAACAATTGGATTTACTTCAGGGACATTTTGGCTCCTTAGGTTGTGCTTTATTATTAGGGATCCATCTGACAAAATATGAATTACGGGGTGAAGGTAGTAACATTTGGGAATCTAAGTGAAATATTCATTAAGTGGCTTTTTAGGTGATAAGAGTGGCATTGAACCCTAAACCACCTTGTCAACATGAAAGATACCTCAGTTATGTGTGTGTGTGTGTGTGTGTGTGTGTGTATTTTTTTTTTTTTTTGAAACAGTCTCACTGTGTTCACCCCAGGCAGGAGTGCAGTGGTACCATCTTGGCTCACTGTAAGCTCCACCTCCTGGGTTCAAATGATTCTCATGCCTCAGCCTCCTGAGTAGCTGGGACTACAGGCATGTACCATCATGTCTTGCCAATTTTTTTTTTTTTTTTTGTATTTTTAGTGGAGATGGGGTTTTGCCATGTTGGCCACGCTGGTCTCGAACTCTTGGTGTCAAATAATCCACCTGGCTCAGCCTCCCAACGTGCTGGGGTTACAGATGTGAGCCACCACACCTACCCCTAATTTGATTAAATTAAGCATGCTGTTTAAGAGAGCAGGGTGCTAAAAATAAGCCAATAATTCACTTGAGGTTGGGAAGGGGTAGCCACAAGCCAAAGGGTCAGCAGCAAATTAAATGGGATAGGAAAAAGGTGCATGAGAGGAAGAAATTGTTCTAAAATGCCCTTGGCTCTTACCAGATTGCTGGTATTACTATCTCTTATATACATGAATTGCTTGAACCTTCTGTGTAGTAATGAGTTTTAGAAACACCATCCCAAAACAATGTTTAGAGCAATAGAAAAGGACATGAATTAAAAATCTGAGCAATTTCACAAGTATGTATTTCAGTATCTACTAGATTCTTAGTAGACGAATAAATTTGGAATTACATTTAAAATTACTAGCAATGCAGATTTGTAATTATTTTCTTCATGTTAATATACTCTATAAATTTTGCTGAGATTCATAGTACACAGATTTTTAAGATTCTAACTTTTGATTTAATTTGAAGGAATTTTATATTAATTTTTTGTGTAACAGTTTAATAATGTCCTTCTGAATTATAATTTATAGTGACTTTCTATTATTTTTGGCACTTCTCATAATATCATAGCCGTAAGTCTCAGTGGCATTATTTTATCTGATTTTGATTAAGAATGCCAATAATCGACAGATTGATATCCTATTTTCAGTTTGTCTAGGGATATATGTTTTTAGACTTTTTTGAAAAGTTCTTTCCAAAGATTCTATCACCAATATAATTTTTTTAATATTTAAAAATCACTTCTTTTTTAAAAATTCTAGTTTGTCAAAAGATGAAATTACACTCTACTACTAAATATACAAGTTAATTAAATCCAGTGACTACAGCCATTATGTATATCTTTAAAGTTACATTTGTAGTACTTGGTCTATCAATAACTAAAGTATATTTTGAGGTACTTGTGTCTGCCACATACATACAGCAGCTAGAGTATTAAAATACAGACAACAGATTTAAATTGGCTTGTTTTTGATCTGCTTAATGGGGTAATAAAATCCAGAAGGGTATCCTGATAGAAAGATTAAATGCAGTACACTCAAATAAAGAGAAATGATCTAAAATGAAATAAGTATATAGACAGCTAGATTGATACATAAATGATAATGATGGATTTAAAGCCAAGTTGCTGTCTCCTTTTGTTGGATATTAGTTTTAAGGGATTTGATTTGATTTATCTTTTTGAACTATCTTAACTTCCCATTGTAAGATACTGAATTTGATATGGTTAGATGGCAGTCATGAAATTACCTAGTTTGCACTTTTGAACCTTAGGGATGAATGGCTGGAATACCTGAAAGAAATGTTACTATTTTTTAAAAAGCGGGCCGGGCGCGGTGGCTGACGCCTGTAATGCCAACACTTTGAGATGCTGAGGCGGGTGGGTCACTAGGTCAGGAGATCGAGGCCATCCTAACAGGTGAAACCCTGTCTGTATTAAAAATACAAAAAATTGGCCGGTTGTGGTGGCTCACGCCTGTAATCCCAGCACTTTGGGAGGCCGAGGCGGGCGGATCACGAGGTCAGGAGATCGAGACCATCCTAGCTAACACGGTAAAACCCCGTCTCTACTAAAACTACAAAAAAAATAGCAGGGCGTGGTGGCGGGCACCTGTAGTCCCAGCTTTTTGGGAGGCTGAGGCAGGAGAATGGCGTGAACCCAGGAGGCGGAGCTTGCAGTGAGCCGAGATCGCGCCACTGCACTCCAGCCTGGGCGACAGAGCAAGACTCTGTCTGAAAAACTAAAAAACAACAACAACAAAAATACAAAAAATTAGCTGGGCATCATAGCACGCGCCTGTAGTCCCAGCTACTCGGGAGGCTAAGGCAGGATAATCGCTTGAACCTGGGAGGCGGAGGTTGCAGTGAGCCGAGATCGCGCCATGGCACTCCAGCCTGGGCGACAGAGACACCGTCTCAAAAAACAAACAAACAAAACTAATTTTAATGTCTAAATTACAAAGGAATATATCGAGTTCTACAGTAGAAACTGGCTCAGTTTTTTTCTGAGGTAAGCAAATTGAATTTAAATTTTCACTTATTTTGTTTTTACATTCCAAGAGTGATTTATTTTGTAACTATTCCATGCCATCAACACTTCCATACACAGCACCCTGATGATGGTAAAAAAAAAAAAATCCCTGGATAGTTTACAATCTTGTTTATTTTCTTATATATGTATCTGGAAGTATTTAAATAAAAAGTAATGATCAGTGTTTCTCTTCTAAATTGATAAATGGAAAAGTACAATGTTGTTAAAAATAAATTAGAAGTTAGAATATGAGGAGTATTCAGGAATTCTAAATGATTCTGTTTATTGTTTTGCTTGAAGGAACCCTAACAAATTGTTTAGTATTGATTTACATTCTGAATTAAATTAAACATAATTTTCTTATGTTTTGCAGCTATATTTTCCGGTTAAGTTGCACTCGTTTGGGACAGTGGGCCATTGGCTATGTGACTGGGGATGGGAATATCTTACAGACCATACCTCATAACAAGCCCTTATTTCAAGCCCTGATCGATGGCAGCAGGGAAGGATTGTAAGTATGAGAAATGGGAGTTGGAGTGCTTATGATTCATGAATTTGAAGAATAAAGATTGCTTTGTGATGGAGAAAATGGATAGCGAGGCTGCTTTTTAATCTTAAGACTGAGAAATAATGGATGTTCCTTAGTTTGTTGTTCATCTCTTTATATAGTCATTTTAAGGTAACCTAATTATTTGAAACTATGTTACAGCAAATACATTTCAACTTCAAATTACATGAATTTTTATCTTTCGTATGATAAAAAGTTGGGACTTAAAGGTAGTTTTAAAATGGATGTAAAACTGTTTATATTTTAAATTATTTAGAATAATTGACTTCTTTTTCCTCATATAACCCTTAGATTACTAGTTTCACTTTTTTTTTCTTTTTTTGAAATGGAGTCTCACTCTGTTGCCAGGCTGGAGTGCAGTGGTACAATCTTGGCACTGCAACCTCGGCCTCCTGGGTTCAAGGGATTCCCCTACCTCAGCCTCCCAAGTAGCTGGGACTACAGGCATGAGCCACCATGCCTGGCTAGTTTTTTTGTATTTTAGTAGAGACAGGGTTTCACCATGTTGGCCGGGATGGTCTTGATCTCCTGACCTCATGATCCGCCCGCCTCAGCCTCCCAAAGTGCTGGAATTATAGGCATGAGCCACCGCACCCGGCCAGTTTCACTTTTTAAAGTTTGATTGTTAGTGCCAGACTTTCTTTTCTCTTTCTTATCTGTTTCTCCCTCCACCCCTTCCTTTTCTTTTCTCTCGTAGATCTTTCCTTCATTCACACTGATAATAACTCCATATTCTAGGACTATGTGTTAATAGCTAAGTTTAGTTTATCTCAGGCTATATTCCTTTTTAAAATTTAAAAATAAATAAGTTCCCCTTTGTTTTTTAAATTAATGAATTCTCCCCACTCCCTCGACACACAAAGTATGGACAATCTATTGGGTCCCTTAATAGTAAATATGTCTGGTTCTTCTTTGCTTTATTCACATGTCACTCCCTTTGTCCTCTCCTTGTATTCTCAGTGCACTTGATCATGCTGCTTTTTCTTCCCCTCTGCCTTGCTGGGTAACTCAGAGATGCTCATGATCAAACTCACTGCAGTATGAATTCTGAAACCTAGCAGAAGAAAGTCCACCAGAGTTAACAAAGAGCAAATGATTTGAGTTTTACCTTTCTCAAAGTAATTGCAAAACAGAAAGAAAGAAAAGAAAAAAAGTGATGAGATTTATGCAAAGAAAAAGTAGGAATTTTTAAAAACCTGTGAGCTTTTGGGTGGGACTGGTAGCTTACTCCTGTAATCCCAGCATTTTGGGAGGCTAAGGCAGGAGGATCACTTGAGCTCAGGAGTTCGAGATCAGGCTGGGCAACATGGCAAAACCCTATCTCTACAAAAAATGCAAAAAAAACTAGTTGGGCATGGTGGCGCGTGACTAGTCCCTGCTACTCTGGAGGCTAAGATAGGATAATCACCTGAGCCTGGGAAGTTGAGGCTACAGTGACGACATCGTGTCACTGCACTCCAGCCTGGGCATCAGAGTGAGACCCTATCTGGAAAGAAAAAAAAAAAAAAACCCACACACACGAAACCTTTCAATAAATTAGTTATGTAGTAATTGTATGGCAAGTTATGGTACCAAATGTGTATTTCTCTTTCCTTTTCCTTCTGATTTTCATAAATGTGCTAGTCTTGGTTATTTATACCTTTCTTCTAATGCTTCAAAGATTTGTGTGTAGATTTTGATTTACAATGATTACAGAGTTTTTTTTTTAAGAAAATATAATTCAAAGTTTGAATTTATAAGTAGATGGTAAATGGACAAATCTGTAGAGGGAAAAATTTTGATATAGCTTGTTTGAGTTATTCCTTCTGTTTTTCAAATGTCATTCAAAGAGTCACAAATTTTAGTATTATAATCAGCGGAGCAAAGCCTTTAAACTCCTGGGCACAGTAACTCTTGAGAGTTACACACACACACACACACACACACGCATCTCCAGAGGGATTTAGCTAGTTGATTTTGAACTTTAATAATATATTAGGATAAAATAGGATTTATAAATTAATTAGATAAGGTTTCTCGTAAGATCAGAATAGGATATTATTGCATCCAGCTACCATCCGGGTCCACTGTATTTCCTTATATTAATAGTTAATCCAGTATTGTATGACATAGTTGAAAGAGATGTTTATTTTGATAACCACCCAACATTCTTTACTCCTTCAATGCCATTGAAAAGCGCTCATCTGCAGTATATCCTGGGTGTAATAAGGACAGAAATAATCAAAAATGATGATTAGCATACCATAGGAAAGGTTAAAGGTCCTTTTTGTACCTTTTTAACCTATCAACAACCTCCTGATAGGTTAAAAAGAACTTTTAACCTTTCCTATGGTACCTTAATCCTCATTTTTGTAACTTTAATTTCTGAATTCTTGCTAGAATTTCTTCATATTATTGAAATGTGATACCTAAAATTTTATATAATATTTTTTTAAATGGCCAATTTTTAGAGTATATTAAAAAGTTGCTTATCTTCTTTGGATTATCATTCCTCATTTAATATTTGTCAAATTTTGTAACACACCCATAAGGACATTCTAAATTTGTATCATACTCAGATGTAGTAAATTCCTTTTGCTAAATCATAAAAAAATCATCTCACTGATTTGTCCCTTACTATGTCAGAATTATCTGTCCTTTAAGTTCATTTTTCTGGTTTTCCTGGGTAAATTCTAACACTTAACGTGTTTGTAGACACCTCATTCGAGGATAAATATTGTTTATTACTTTAAAGAATAGATTTGTTATAGTTTTACCCTTTTAAATATACATACTATAGTACTATATTCTTACTATTTTATTTAAGAAATTTAGTATAGAAAGATGTTAAACAGAATTAACCATAATTTAATAAACTGATGAAACACAGCAGTGACATTACCACTTTTTAAAATTAAAAATAAGTGTTTACCAACACAGTAAATTTTATTTTTTGATGAATTTTTGAATAACAAGCACAACTTCTGATTTAACACAGCAAGAATGCATTATTACTACAACTTTTAGTTCAGATTTCAGTTTTTCCTGATAATAGAACCTTGTTTCTATCTATAGACCATTTTGTGTTTGTAGTGTTAAGTCAATGAAACATGGAAATGTGGCATTTTCTAATTTTTTAAAATGTGTATGTGCATGTGTATGTGTATTTGCATTTGTGCATATGTGTTTGTGTTAGGGTGAGGGGAAGATGAGAGAAGAGATATGGAAACTGTAGAAACAGGAACACCACAGAAGCGTTTGAATAACTTACAAGGGAACTGTGGCCTTTAATTATATTTTCTTTCCACGTGGTATTAGGCATGGTGTAAAATGATGTGATTAACATTACCTGTGCCTCAGATGAAAGATGTAACAGTTGCAAATAGGTATATCCTCAAAGTGTTTTGGAATAGAACATGATTGATCAGTGAAATATTCTTAGCTTATATAAGAGACATATATTAAAGGTATTTCATTGAAAATGGTTGCTTAGTGGGTTGGGCTATATTCATTATGTATTTCTTATATGAAAATAATTTCTACATTCTAAGTGTCCTAAAAACAACATAATATTTTGGAAATAATGAAGTAATATGTTATCGATATGTTACATAAAAAGGAAACATCCAAATGTATGTTTGAATATAGAAAAAGATTAAATATCCTTAAATGCAATTAAAACTTGTATATTTAAGATAATAAAGTTTCTGTTTAAATTCAGTTATCTTTATCCTGACGGGAGGAGTTACAATCCTGATTTAACTGGATTATGTGAACCTACACCTCATGACCATATAAAAGTTACACAGGTAAGGATAATTTCTAGAAAAGTATAATTAAATAAGTATCCATAATGCCTTCTAAATAAATAAGACTCTCATACAGTAGTTAAAATCATGCACAAGTATTTAATACAAAATATACTTAAGGAATTATAAGAGTGTTTAAAGAGAAATTATATTACTTTCTTAGATGTTTTGATACAAATTTATGCTGTTAGAATTCTTGCTTTCCATATAGTATTGGCATTTATATGGGGGAAATAAATAAATCCATGAGCAGGTAGGTGGATGTAAGGAGAGAGCCATAGTTTAGAAAGCTCCCAAAAAAAGATTAGAATAATCATATGCCTTAGATTTTAGAGTCAAATAGATAATTGAAGCCTGTTAAAGATAACAGTTATGTTTTTCTAAATCCATTGCTAGCAACCTCATAGATTTTGAATGGGAATGTAAGTTGGTAAAACCTTTCTTGAGAGTGATATTCGGTAATTATAAAAATCTAAGTGAAAATATCTTTTCACTTTAGCATCTATATATGTAATAGATCCCATATATATCACTTACACACACACAAAAAAAACCTGTACAACAGATATTTACTGTAATTTTTTTTCTAAAAGTAAAAAGTTACAAAATACTAAGAAGTTTAGTAATAGATTAAATAGGCTAGTATTCTCATACTGTATTGTGTGAAGTCATCAACAGGAGGGAGGTAGCTCTACATACTCACATGGGAACTTCTGCATCTTGTACTATAAAATAATTCCATTTATGTAAAGTACAAGTAGGTAACATTTCATTTGGTAAAGTTACATTATGTATGTTCAACTTCTGTAAGGAAATACATAATTAATTGCTGTATGTGAACATGTGAGTATACTTTTTAAAAGATCAAAAAAACCCACCAAACTGGTAAAAGGATTTAACTGAGGAGGTAACAGGGATTGAGCAATCAGGGAGGGGATGAAGGGAGAATTTGAGTATTTTTTTATTTTACATTCAGTCTGGTTTTAAAATATTTTATATTTGAGACATGTTCACGCCTTGTGTAATAAATAATAAAAATCTGAGGGAAAAAAACAAGAGAATTACAGCTTTTTTAAAGATAGTAGATAATGATTTACCTTATAATTATCCAAGTTTCAGTTCCTGTGGTCTTTACATTATTATGTGAGACATACACGTTGCCATTTATATGTACATATTGTACATGTACATTTAATAAGCGATTGCCTTTTCTTTTCTTTTTTTGAGATGGAGTCTTGCTCCGTCGCCCAAGCTGGAGTGCAGTGGCGCCATCTCGCCTCACTGAAAGCTCTGCCTCCTGGGTTTGCACCGTTCTCCTGACTCAGCCTGAGTAGCTGGGACTACAGGCGCCCACCACCATGCCCGGCTAATTTTCTGTATTTTTTAGTAGAGGCGGAGTTTTACCATGTTTTCCAGGATGGCCTCGATCTCCCAACCTCGTGATCCTCCTGCCTCAGCCTCCCAAAGTGCTGGGATTACAGGCGTGAGCCATTTTCTTTCATTTTTTTTTCTGAGACAGAGTTTTGCTTTTGCTGCCCAGGCTGGAGTGCAGTGGCGCAATCTCGGCTCACCACAACCTCTGCCCTCTGGGTTCAAGCAGTTCTCTTGCCTCAGCCTCCCAAGTAGCTGGCATTACAGGCACCCGCCACCACATCGGCTAATTTTTGAATTTTTAGTAGAGACGGGGTTTCTCCATGTTGGTCAGGCTGGTCTCGAACCCCTGACCTCAGGTGATCCACCTGCCTCGCTCTCCCAAAGTGCTGGGGTTACAGGCGTGAGCCACCGTGCCCGGTTATGATTGCCATTTTAAATTTAATATGTGATTGCCGTTTTAAAAGTTATGTAGTGATCCCATATTTTCAAATATGTGTGAAAGGATACGTAGGAAAGACAGTTCCTCTTTATAAAGCCATTAAAAAAAATAAACCTTTGGAAGTAATAACATTCCCTGAAATTACTCATACATATTCTTATTGTTTAGGTTGCACTGAGGTCTGTATCTGTGATTTTAGCCTAATGTAATTTTTTTTATAATTGCGTATTTGTCCTTTAGACAGTCATAACCAGCATGAATACTTACCTGTTATTTCAGGGACATCAGCAATTTATAACTTACTTTGAATTACTTTAGTTTTATTTCTTTTCCATTTTTATGCATTCTCTCTTGTCTCTTTCCTTAAGTTCCCCATAAAATTTTTGTATATTCATGCATCATAGTAGACACAGTTTATATGTGTGTACCTGCATGTACATGCATATGTATCCACGTGTGTTTATGTGTATATATATATTTTTTCTCACCAGGATTATAGTATATTTTAGTAGGCTGTGGACTAAATATTGTTATTTATTTATCCTACTCAGTGCCAGGCACATTGTAGTCACTTACCGAACTAAAAGTTGCTTTATTTACCCAAATATTGGTTTCATAATTCCTTTTCTTTGTATTCCTAACATTTTTTTAATATTTTTTTCGAATTTACCAATTTATTTGTATCTTTGTCACAAAGATCTTTTCAGTATTTGAATTTTGAAAATTTTACTGTGTCAAATGTTTTGAATTTTGAAAATTTTACTGTGTCAAATGTTTTAAGCTAAAAGCCTAATCAAGCAAGAATATGGCAGTTTTAATAAAATGGTTTTTGGTTACTGATGTGATTTGTTTTCTTGACAGTGTTAGGGAAAGAGTATGCACTTTTTAGTCAGAGACTTCATTTAGAGTTTGAAGCAAACAATTTGAATTTATTAAGCCCCAGGCCTAACTTTTGTTAAGTTCAATATATCTTCTTATGCTTTGGCGATTAAGTGAAATAGTAAGTGTGGACCACAGTGCCTGGCATACAGGAAATGCTTGGTAAATATTTGTCACTTTTCTCTTCCCTTCTGGGATTTCTAAAGATATTGAAACAAAAAATAATGTTTAGCCAAGTATCCTTTTTTTTTTTTGTTTCAATTTGACAGTTAAATTATATGAGCATGTGGCATTTATAAAAAAGATAAAATCATTTTATATTCCTATTTTAAAACCATAGATTTTGTCTTTTGAGTCACCAGGACTATTGAAGCAAGTCCTTTCCTAAAGGAACCTTAAATAATATGAATAATTAAGAAGCATATAAGATAGATGATAAAAGTTCAAACCTTTTTAGAATGGATTTTGTAGACCAAATTGTGATTATCAATTCAAAACATGTCTCAGATGGTAACAAAATTCTGACAAGATCAATTGTGAGATATTTACTGTGTGTCATTTTATTTGGGAAAATTTGATACTAACAATTCATGCTGGAAATACATTAATGCTACTTTCCTTCCCCCTCCCCCAAATTCCAGGAACAATATGAATTATATTGTGAAATGGGCTCCACTTTTCAGCTCTGTAAGATTTGTGCAGAGAATGACAAAGATGTCAAGATTGAGCCTTGTGGGCATTTGATGTGCACCTCTTGCCTTACGGCATGGCAGGTATAATCATTAACAACCTGGATGTCTGTCTTATGTGTCCTACTAGTATTTTTCTTTTCAGTTTTCTTCTTAATGGCTTAGGAAGTAATGCTGATAAGTGCTTTATTTTAAATGATTGGGTAGACATTTTGTATGTTTGAGTTGCTTTATATAATTTGATTTTAACTATCTTATATTTTGTTTCTTTTAAATGTGTAACTTAATTTTATTAGTCATCAGTAGTTGTACTTCTATAGTACCGCGGATTTCAGGATGTTCACTTGTAGATATTACCAACTAAATATATTTATGCCATTTATTCATAGATTCTGTTTGTAGTAGGTCAGTTTCCAAAGGCAAGTAAATCTTAGTAGATAAATCTTATTTTGATATTTTCAAGCAAACTTCCTTTTCTCCTGAGGAGTCATGGTTCCTGTCTCACATATGCTCCGTAGTGCTGAAATTGGAGAATCAAGACAGGAAGTATCTCCAAATACTTACAGTTCCCACAGAAACAGGCATTAAAGTTTCCTATTTACTGAAGCATAATCTCAGGAAAATTGCCTTCCCATTTGTAGCAGGCATTCAATAAATATAAATTGATTTGATGTTTTATAAGAAGGTCTGGAGAATAACTGGTTTTCCCAAGGACATTCTTTTATTTCTTCATCTGTAACGAAGATTGGGGATTTTAAAAATGGATCTTTGGACAGATTTCCAGTTTTGAGTATTTGGAGAAGTCATGGAATATTTTGATCAAGCCATTTTGAAACTGCTGTTTGACATAATTACGTTGAAGCTAGAAGCATATTTATAGGGTTTAGAAAGCAAATAATTAAATTTTCTAGCCTTTAAAAAATTTTTCAGTGAAGCATGTAGTTGACATTCCTACCCTATTTCTGAGCCCTTTCAGTCCTTGATTTTCTTTGTCCAACCCTGTAACTCTGCATGACTTGAGGAAGGATGGACATTGAGGTTCATGGAAGGGGGCTGACAAGACTCGCCTGCCAAGCTCCTTAGTAATAAAATATAATGATTTTCCCATTTTTATAGTCATAAAAGGGCCTGCTGCTTCTTTTGTGAAAAACTTTTTTTAATGGATGAAGAAAAGAGGAAGAATTAGGAAATGAATTACAGTTGATTTATATTTTCGAAGTCCTTTCTGAATGCCCAGAGATCTTTGCTACCTCAGGAACATTGTTCAAAATCCCTATACTTCTCTCCTTCGATATGAATTTGGCTTCTGTTTTGTTTTAGGTTTTTCTTTATTTCCTCTCCCTTATTTCCTTTTATCCCTTCATGATGTTGATGAATTTTGCATATTACAGGGAGATGTTGGAGGAGATCATTCTCAACATAGATACTTGATTTCTATTTAAATTTTGTTAACAGTAATAGTTCTGCAAACTTAGCAGTGCCTTTTAAAAACTACATTCAATAAATTTAGATATGTTGGTAGAAGACAAAATTGCAAGTTTATTTCAAATGTGTCAGTAGGCGGTATTATAGAGATAGTGACTTAGTGATAGATTGTCTGTAATTGGACTACTTAGGACTAGTGTACCTGATAATGATTCAGTGTTTCAGGATACATATTAAACTAACAAAGAAAACAAATGGTATTTGTCACCGTTCTTTGCCTTCAGTATGGTAGTGTGGTTTTTACAGGTACATAGAAACTAAAAGCCTTGCATTTCTCCCTGAAGAAAATCAGAATAATAGCCTGATACAAATTCCTAACACTGCCTCCGTGCAAGGCTTCTGTATTTCACCCATTTTTCTCCAGGCTCCAGTCTTAGAACATACACATGCATACATGTTGCAAGACTTCCCATCTGTAACTCAATACTGTGCTTAGTATTTGGGGGTTAAGTTGGTTAAAAGTCAGAAGCTAGGACTGGCACGGTGGCTCGCGCCTGTAATCCCAGCACTTTGGGAGGCCGAGGCGGGCGGATCACAAGGTCAGGGGATCGAGACCATCCTGGCTAACATGGTGAAACCCCGTCTCTACTAAAAATACAAAAAAATTAGTCGGGCGCGGTGGCGGGCGCCTGTAGTCACAGCTACTTGGGAGGCGGAGGCAGGAGAATGGCGTGAACCTGGGAGGCGGAGCTTGCAGTGAGCAGAGATCGCGCCACTGCACTCCAGCCTGGGCGACAGAGTGAGACTCCGTCTCAAAAAAAAAGTCAGAAGCTGCTATTAGTTTGACAGAAACATTTGTTTAGTAAAATGTTTTGTTTAAAGCATCATACAAAATAGTTGTTTACTGGCGGGGCATGGCATGGCAGCTCACACCTTTAAATCCCAGTACTTTGGGAGGCAGAGGCAGGAAGATCCCTTGAGCCCAGGAGTTCAAGAACAGCCTGGACAACATAGGGAGACCCCATTTCTATAAAAAAATAAAAATAAAAATAAAAAAACAACAAACAGTTGTTTATCTTGCAGCCCAGGGTGAGTAGAAAAGTATGGCTGAATATAAAGCAACAAATATTTTATTTATTTTACTTTATACTTCTTAAAAGAAAGTTTATTTATTCTTAGTAAATAAATACTGCCTTCAGTAAGTCCTATCTTAACATTGTCAGTAGATTCTTGAAAACTGCAACTTTGAGCAAAGTGACATACTGTAAGCTGTAGGAACCTTAACTCGTGTTTCTATCAATTAGCCTATGGTAAAATGGATTTCATCATACAATAAGTTGTTTCACTTAAAGTCTCAATTTCCAGTAACTGATTAACAATATTAATTGAGGACTTAACTGTATTTATTTGTTAGGTTTGTGAACTATTTGCAATAGGTCCATTATGTGCAAAAGGGATAGGAATATTTCCCGGTTATCATTCTGTATTATTAATGCTGTGTCCTTTACATCGCCACAACATTTCTGTGTGTTACTGTGCATTCTCCAGGTTGGTGTAGTTCCTCTTGCTTGTTGCTTATCAATTCCTTGAATTATTTCATGACTTTTTATATTGACCTAATGACCTTATATGAAGATATATTCAGTAATGTTGGTAAGTTGTTAACATTTACTATTTCTCTTTTTCACTCTGAGCTGCTTCTCAGCTTTGCTTTAGAAATTGAGGAAGTACATAAATGTCAAGCTCTGAAAATTGTGTTTAGCTAAAATGTTTAAAGTTATGTGAGACAGTAATAATAAAGTAGTTTACTAAGTAAAGTAGTAACAAAAATGACAAATTCAAAACTATTCAGAAGGCTGAAATAATAACATTTATGTTACTAGACACTAATATTATTATCTTAATCTGATCATTGAATTTTGCACCTAAATTAATGAAAAATATGCAAACGTTTATTTTCAGTACTGTTTTTGAATTCTCCTCACACAAAGCAGCTCATCATTAATAAGCATCCTCCTGATACATTTTGTATATGTCTCTGTAAGCTCTTACCTCATTATGTTCATGTTGTAAATATTTCCATATTTATGTATTTCCTTTCTAGAATGTAGATTACTTTACCTACTTTAGAATCTCTCTCTGCTAGCATGTTGTCTGCACATTGGTCATTACTCAGTAAATACTTACAGATTGCATGCTAGGTAATGTAAAAGAAAAGGAAATCTAAAAGTACATTAAATAAAAAGACAGTATTGTAGATTGATTGTGACAAGCTCTTACAATACTTTCCTGAGAAGTATTTATGATCTTTTCAAAGACCTTTTATCATGTTCAGTATCTGAGAGCGAATCCTAGAAATTCTAAGGCTTAGTTCCCTTTGTTCCATTCACTAGCTATTGTGTGATTTCCTTAACTTTTTACCTTGTGATTTTTTCCAACCATTTTTGAACCATGTTATTTTACTTTTATTGTTTGCAGTACTACCAGCACTAACACAGTAGCAATAAGACTGCATTTTTATTGCTTTTTTGCACCAAAAAAATATATATATGCACAGTAATCCCCGGTTCATGTTTTCTCTACCCCTAAAGAAAATTGTTCTTAGGTCAATAATTCTAAGTTGATATTTCACAGTCTCTGTATCTCAGTGGGATCTTACTGGTCAAAGGAAGTTTCAACTTTTGAACATTTCTACTTTTGGATAATCTAAATATTTTTACATTTAGATATAGGCTTCACATAGTAGTGCTTCCTGCCAACTGGCATATCTGTTTTGGCAGCTTTTGTATTATTGCATGAACAGCAACGTTTGTTGATCATTTAAACGTGTTATTGCAAAATGCCTCTGGTATTTAATAAAAATAAAAGTCTTATAAAGTTAATCTAGTGAAAGCACAGTTGTAAAACATATATGCTGAAGGTCTCGTATCTGTAATCTCACCTAGCTGCTCGCTTGACTTAACCTAATTGATAGTAAATGTATCAGTAAGAAGAACAAAATTATAGCACACTTCATAGTTGTGCAAAATATTACCAAAAGTGGTATCTAAGCTTGTAGATACATAGAGAAATGTTCTCAAGGTATGAGGTCTCTGGACTTAAGAGTAAAATAACTTATGTTTCTCTTTTTCTATTTTTTCCTCATTCAAAAATGGTACTTAAAGACACTGTTTTTGTTTTATATGATTAAATTTCCAAGCTTAACTGTGCGCAGGAAGAATTTGTTATTTTGCTTCTTCCTCTTACTGGTTTGGTAGAAGCAAACCAAGATTGTTTCAACTATCATTTTCCATTTATTTATTTATTTAGGAAACATTCCTTGAGCAGCTGCAACATCCCATGTTCTGTCCTATGCCCTGAACTAAGAAGAACTCTGAGACACAATCCTTAGCCTCAAGAAGTTAAAGTTAAAATTAAACCTGGAATTTCTGTTGAGGGGCATGATATTAATAATTACTTGAAATGAGTATCCTGTTGTCGTTCAAATTTAATTATGGCTCCTAGACGTTTTTTGTTACGTTCTACTACGTTGGTTGGGCATGCTGATATGAAAATGATTTTAAAGGCTGCATGTCTGCCAGGAAGCTATGATAAATCAGTTAGAATCCAATAGGAAATATTAAACCCTGACCATTAATCATACTATGCTCAGCAGTGCGCATTTTTAGCAAGTCATTCTTCACCAACTTTCCCTTCCATCTGAGGCCCTACTTTGGTTTAATTGAAATTCGTTAGAGACTTAAATTTTATGTAATTAACAGAAAACTTAAGAAATGCACAGTAGCTGTGTCAGTTGTTACAGGCTGCAAGTGGTTACTCTTTAATTGCTGTCATAATGGCCCATTAGTCATGCCTCTGAAGAGGTGTCAGATGCTTTTTTCTCTTTCTGAAACATCTGTGTTATTTAATAAATTGAATAAGCGAACAGAGTTTGCACAGAATACTAAATAAGTTGAATAATCACCTTTCTAGAGACATTCTTTGAAGTAATGTTACTCTGTGTGCAACACTTCCATGCTACCCTTGGTAATAAAACTTGGAGAGTTGTCCTTCGTGTCCACGTGCTAGTGGGATATTAACAAAACGTTAATCTTCTCAACCTTGACCATCTTCCTTTGTGAGACAGCATATTATGCAGCAGGGATTCTGCAGCATTACCATGTAAGGTTAAAAGTTAAGGAATTGTTTTCATTCTGTGCTTATTTCAGGAATCTAGAAAATGGCTTTTGATTTGTAGTTCTTGAAGAGGTCCTTCACATCCCTTGTAAGTTGTATTCCTAGGTATTTTATTCTCTTTGTAGCAGTTGTGAATGGGAGTTCACTCGTGATTTGGCTCTCTGTTTGTCTATTATTGGTACATAGGAATGCTTGTTATTTTTGCACATAGATTTTATATCCTGAGACTTTGCTGAAGCTGCTTATCAGCTTAAAGAGATTTTGGGCTGAGACGATGGGGTTTTCTAAATATACAGAGAGGACATAAAGAAATGGACAAACATTACATGCTTATGGATAGGAAGAATCAGTATCATGAAAATGGCCATAATGCCCAAAGTAATTTATAGATTCAATGCTATCCTCATCAAACTACCATTGACTCTTCACACACTTAGAAAAACTACTTTAAATTGCATATGGAACCAAAAAAAAAAAAAACTCATATAGCCAAGACAATCCTAAGAAAAAAGAAAAAAGCTGGAGGCATCATGCTACGTGACTTCAAACTATACTACAAGGCTACAGTAATCAAAATAGCATGGTACTGGTACAAGAACAGATATATAGACCAATGGAGCAGAACAGATGCCTCAGAAATAACACCACACATCTACAACCATCTGATCTTTGATAAACCTGACAACAACAAGCAATGTGGAAAGGATTCCCTATTTAATAAATGGTGTTGGAAATACTGGCTAGCCATATGCAGAAAACTGAAACTGGACCTCTTCCTTACACCTTATACAAAAATTAACTCAAGATGGATTAAAGACTTGAATGTAAGACCTAAAACCATAAAAACCCTAGAAGAAAACGTAGGCAATACCATTCAGGACATAGGCATGGGCAAAGACTTCATGACTAAAACACCAAAAGCAATGGCAACAAAAGCCAAAATAGACAAATGGGATCTAATTAAACTAAAGAGCTTCTGTGCAGCAAAAGAAACTATCATCAGAGTGAACAGACAACCTACAGAATGGGAGAAAATTTTTGCAATCTATCCACCTGACAAAGGGCTAATATCCAGAATCTACAAGGAACTTAAACACATTTATAAGAGAAAAAAAAAAAAATCAAAAAATGGGCAAAGGATGTGAACAGACACTTCTCAAAAGAAGACATAAAATTTATGCAGCCAACAAACATATGAAAAAAAAAAGCTCATCATCACTTGTCATTAGAGAAATGCAAATCAAAACCACAATGAGATACCATCTCACACCAGTTAGAATGGCGATCATTAAAAAGTCAGGAAACGGCAGATGCTGGAGAGCATGTGGAGAAATAGGAATGCTTTTACACTGTTGGTGGGAGTGTAAATTAGTTCAACCATTGTGGAAGATGGTATGGCGATTCCTCAAGGATCTAGGAAATACCATTTGATTCAGCACTCCCATTACTGGGTATGTACTCAAAGGATTATAAATCATTGTACTATAAAGACACATGCACATGTGTGTTTATTGCAGCACTGTTCACAATATCAAAGACTTCGAACCAACCCAAATGTCCATCAGTGATAGACTGGATAAAGAAAATGTGGCACATATACACCATGGAATACTATGCAGCCATAAAAAAGGATGAGTT
>NW_012099543.1:2110292-2159248 GCF_000951045.1 Mandrillus leucophaeus | reverse complement strand
ATACCTAATGTATGATGGGTTGATGGGTGCAGCTAACCACCATGGCATGTGTATACCTGTGTAACAAACCTGCATGTTCTGCACATGTATCCCAGAACTTTTAAAGTATAATAAAAGAAAAAAAAAAAAAAAAAGGAAAGTGACTTTTGAGCTCCTGAATGGAAAAAACTCCAAACTGTGTTCTTCATATCTTCCTTCAAAAATAAAAAATGGATATCTTTGTCAGTTGGATATGCAGCTATGTTTTGAATTACTGCCAAGGACTTTAATTCAATTAAACGTAAAATTAGTTTTCCTGTGGTTATTCTTCCTGTATATTGTTTGATATAATTTAAAAGAAAGATATCAGAGTATTCAAAATAGTAATTCACCAAAAAATCAATAAACTCTGATTTTAATGTGGAATATGATTAAGGAGATTTCTAGATGTTCCATATGTAGAGAGTGTTGTTGGGAAAAAGTATATAGTTTTCTGAGAGAGGTGAGAAACAAGCTCAAATGATCACTTTTAAAGCAATAAGAAATAATCTTTGGCTAGGCATGCTTACTCACACCTGTAATCTCAGCACTTTGGGAAGCCTAGATGGGTGGATCACGTGAGGTCAGCAGTTTAAGACCAGCCTAGCCAACATGGCAAACCCTGTTTCTACTAAAAATACCAAATAACTGGGCCTGGTGGCAGGAGCCTGTAATCCCAGCAGCTTGGGAGGCTGAGGCACAGGTGAATGGCTTGAACCTTAGAGGCGGAGGTTTCAGTGAGCTGAGATCACGGCACTGCACCCCAGCCTAGGTAACAGAGTAAGATTCTGTCTCAAAAGATTAAAAAAACGATAAAATAAATCTTCTACTCTATCTTCCTTCAAAAGCAACCGGTCTTCAAAAGTCTTCAAATTTCTAGCCTCAGTGAAATTTTGTAACTTAAGTGCTACAAATAGAAAATAATACTTGCCTTTACGAGTGTTTTAAATTGACACTTTTGTCTCTAACCACCTGTTGTGTCTTTCGTGTAAATGTGATTAAATGTTAGAGCTTCCCTTTCACATTGCGAGTAATGAAGAAGCTGCGAGAGTTGTCCAAATATATTATAGTAACATTATGAACTAGAGTGATACACTAGAAAAGGAAAGGAAATGATGGATATGATAAAATCTAGCAGAATAAGTACTTGATTCTTAAGTCTAATGATTAAATTAGATGGATGCTCACTGTTGTAAAGTGTGTGGACAGTAACAGATACTGGCACTTTGGAAACATTTTCAGTTGACTCCAGCATGGATCTTTTATAGATGTTGTTAAAGTTGACACCATTTTTAAAAAGTGTTTAGAATGTGGACTCATTCTAAATGACCAGCTCATTCTAGACCAACTTCATGCATTAAAATTTTAAATTGGATTCAAGCAACAAATGTTTAAAATAAAAAGCTTTTACTATGTAAAAACGTATCCTCAGAAATGGTATAATTATTCAGATACATTTTACGTCTTCCTGTTAAAGAGCTGAAACTTTTCAATTAGAGCCAACAGAATATTCATTGATTTTAGTAGTTTTTTTAATTTTGAAATTTGCAATTTAAGCAAAATAGTTTTAAATTTTTTACATTTGTGAATGATCAGTAGTAGCAACTGGCTGTTTTTCACCTTTATTTTAACCTTGGCTATGAATCTGAGATTGAAAAACCACTACATGCTGATCCTATAGTGTAGTGTTGAAATGATTAGACTCTTGAAATAGACCCCCTTGTTGTGATTTCCTACTTAGTATTGCTTGCTATGTGACCTTCATCAAACCAGTAAACCCATTTTTCTTGTTGGTAAAAGGGGGAACAACAATTGTACCTACCTTATAGGATTAAATGAATTAATATTTAGAGAGTGCTTACAACAGTGCCTAGAATTTTAGTTATTACTGTTTCTAATAAAGTACTTAGGAGATATCTCATATTTCCAATTATGATTAATCTATGCACACTGATAATTCTGCAGGTTTTAAGTTGTATTCATTTCATTACAAAATGGAATTCGTATAGAGATATGAGTTTTTTCAAATGTTAAGATATGTTTCCTTAGTTTTCTTATTGTATTTATTCTTGAGACTATTTTTATACTAATTATGCCAACTGGAATTTTTATAGCACTTTATAAAGCTTTAAAATAATTTATCTCACTTTATGGTGTCTCTAAATGTGCATTATCTCATTGTACCCTGTATATAAGATGCAATGAATTGCCCAGGGTCACACAGCTGTAATTGGGGAAGGTAGAATTCCAGTCCAAGTATCCTAATTCAGAGTATCTGTGCTCCTTTTCTGATTCACTATGCAGGCTTTTATGGGCCTCCCAAATCAGAACTAGAAGAGTCTAGATTCACCAATGTCTTTTTCCCTTGTTCATCATAAAATAAACCAGAACCAAAGATCTCTCCCACTCTGGGGCATTTTGTCTAAGATTACTATTAACTATCCTTCTTTATTCTTTCATTCGTTCTTTCATTCGTTCTTTCAGCCAGGAGTTACTGAGTTTCTGTGGGAGATACTGTGCTTTGAAAATTCTTGGTATGGATCCAACCTATTCTCAGTGCATTTATATATATATATAATTTTTCCAGTTATAATTGCTATGTTTTAAAAAAGATTTGTGGCAGCCTCATAGCTACATGAAATACAGCAAGGTAATATAAATTAGAAGTTATTGATAAAGGAAAAAATACACACATGCATATGCATACACATACAGTAAAAATATAAAATGCACTCCAAAATGAGACTTAGGAGGCCCTATGTATATACCCTACAGCCCTTGGTGTATGTTATATATGTGGGAAGGCATAAAATGATTGACCTTAAGTCAAAGTATGCCTCTAATGATCAGGCTGAAAGCAAATAAGTTACACTATATATAATGCTATCTTGAAAAACATTTAAAAGAAGGTATTTAAGATATAGTATGTCTATCTTAGCAATACTTAAGCAGAGTATGGAAGGTGATTGATACATGATGGTGATGAGATGGTACTAACAATATTCATTTGGGTTTTTACATGGAGTATTTGTGGAGAATGGAGTATTATGAAGGTTTAAATTTTTTTTATATTTGTTTGTCATTGTTTTTTATCTGAGTTTACCCAAAGTTATATTTTTAAGTAATGTCACTGACTTACAGTATTAATGGTTGAGATGTGAGTCTGAATTATTTTACTATATTACGAGAAATGACAGAATTGAGTTCCAGCTGTGTATTGTTTTCACTGATAACTTATGTATCCTTTGGCTTAGAAGTATTTCTTATTTGAGGAAGTGAAACCTACTGAGTCATTTAAATAGACGGAGTCCTCAGTACTTCCTTTTAACATTCACGGAATGGTGGGAACTAGAAAATGAGTTATTTATTGGTCTTTCTTTTCCATTAACACATATTATTTGATATTGCATTAAGTATACATTGACAGAAATATTATTTTAATTATTGTATTAAAGACATTTTTCATGTGTATTTAATCAACCATCTGACAGAAACTAGGGCAGAGTAACCAAAGTATCATTTGAGACTTTGTCGTTAGACATAATTTGCATGTGACAGTAGTCTATTTATAAAGTGTGATGAAGTCATATTAGAGTAAGTACCATTAGAGACACATTCAGTGTGATCTGTGTTTGCAAATCAAAATTAGTGTTCATTGGAGCTGTTTGTTGATCTGATGAGTAATGTACACTCTCAACAACAAAACTGAAGAGAAGATGTATTTTGTGATATCTGCTCTTATAATAGGTACTCTTAACACACATCGGTAATTTGTATAACATTAAACTTTCAAGTAGCATAGAGAAAAATCTAAATTCAGTTTTAGATGAATAGTTCTGTTTTTTCTAGTGCTATAAAGACACAATTATTGCCTTTCACCTCCTCCAGCTTCAAAACTCAGTATTTTCAGTTGCCTCTTATAAGGAAATAGATCACATAAACTAGAAGTCATCCTTAACCAGAGCGATATGTGAGTTAACCCTGGAGGTTCAAAGAGAAACTTATGTAGCCTAATAGTGTGGCTTGCACATTCTATGCACTATACTAAAAAATAACGTGACTTTCATGATTTTGATTGGGTGGAATAATTTTTAGTTATGATAATTGTACTGGAATTAGATCTTTAAAAAGTTCTTGGTTTTTAGTTATGATACTAAAATATTTACCAATGAATTTATATGATGTGTAGGAGATACTTCAAAATGATCTAAGAGTGGAAGGAACAAGAGAACATGTAGATAAAACTGGATTGAGGATGAATTGATAATTGTTGAAGTCAGGTGATAGGTACTTAGAAATTTATTATAGTTTTCCCTCAAATTTTATGTGTATCTGAGATTTTCTATAATAATTTTTTTAAACGTATGAGTAAATTAAGCGACTACGTAGGTCTCAAAGTAGTACTTTCCGTTCTTCATGTGTTAAAGACAGAGGGACCATCAGATCTTCAGATCTTGCTTTCTTTTTTTTTTTTTTTTGGCACAGGGTCTTACCCTGACACCCAGTCTGAGGGCAGTCACGCTGTCGTAGCTCACTGCAGCCTCAAACTCCTGGTCTCAAGCGAAGCCCCCAGCTCAGCCTCCCAGCCAGCTGGGACTTCAGGTGTGTACTACAACACCTGGCTAATTTTTTAAACATTTATTTTTTATGGAGACAAGGTCTTGCTATGTTGCCCAGGCTGGCACAGCTTGCTGTTAAATAAAACTGTCTTTTTGAAATTGTCTTCTGTAAATCTGTAAAAGTATTCCACTATAGGTACCTAATATGGATCCCTTTTGACTTTTATAACAAGGGGAGTTTTGCCTGGATGATAACATATATTGAATATGACTTCAAATTTAATATTCTTTTTATAAGAGAAAGATTTTGTTTTTCTTATTTACTCCTGTGTTAGAAAATATCATTGCAAGGAGGTTATCAAAAATAGAAGAACTAAATCTTGGTTTTATTATCTATAAAATGATGGAGCAAATAATATTTAATATGTTTTGAAGCCCGCTGGACATGAACATGTTTGGTGGGAAACCTTGAAGGATTCTCTATTTATATATCTGTATTTCTTTATACCACCTTAGTTCAACTATTTTACCATTCCAAGTTTATTTTCCAAATTATATACAAGCAGATGAATAAGGGAATGTTGCGATTTATTTTTCTTAAGCAAGCTCAGTTTTTTGTTTTTTGACACTTTGGCAAAGGAGGTGTTCAATTTGTTGAGCTGAATGAAGCTTAGAAAGAATAAACTATCACAAGATCTGCCACAAAGTAGATGCGAGGTAGTTGTTCAATGAGAAGAGAGGGAGAGAGTTATTCCATCCTTGATCCAAACATCACTGTTGGGCAGGTAGATCACTGATTTCCTATTAAACTGAGTGGACAGGACAGTCCTGAATTAATTATGGAACAGTTTCTTTAAAGACATCAGCTCTCTGCATCCCTTGTCTTGCCACTAAAATGGTGCTATTTCATCCTGTTTCTCCCTTAAAGTGATTTTGTGATTTTTACTACGTTTAAATAACACATTGCTAAAGTCAGGGAATGCAAAACCAAAAATAGGGTGGAGAATATCATATACCATCTTATCTCTAGAAAGCAATGTTGTCTGTAGGGCAAGAAAGCAGTCTTTTTATTTCCCTGCAAATTGTGAATTTTTAATATAGTTAGTTTTGAGAAATGAATGTAGGAAACTTTGAGCAAAATGTCCAATAATGACCAGTAAATACATTTCCAGCCCGAAAGTATTTGCACAAATCTTTTTGTATCATATTGTTTAAAAGCAAGATAAGGGGCAAAACTTACTATCTCACAGAGAACTTTATATTCCAAATGAGTTGTATGTCAGGATGAGAGGCTTTCAGGACAGATGATGGCTTTTGAATATAAATGCACACATTTTAATTTTTCCTAATTGTGTATAAAGATTTTAAAATACACAGGCAGTTAAAACAAATATTCAGCCACAGTTAGATGCACAGGTATTGTATTTTTCCCATCGATACTACTGCTGTATTATGAATTTTTACCAAAATGTACTTTTTAATGGAATGTTTAGTTAGTACTGCTGTCTTTTCATAAGGAGAGACATGATTCAATGTCCAATTTTCTTCAGTACTCTATTGCCTTGATACATTAGAATAATAAGTGAACATTCAGGAGAATAAAGAGGTTTCTTTTCTTGGGAAAATCGAACTTAAATTTTTTTTTTTTTTCCTTAGGAAACTGAAGATACTGACCATTTATTGTATATTTTGTTGACTCCCTGTTGTACACACACTACCTCTTCAAGACAAATCTTCCCCCACCTCCTACCCCATAAACTTTTTTTAGGGGGGTGACTTTTATAGTTGTAGAACATTAGCATTTCTCAGTACTGTTTGTTTTGAAACCATGCATTTTCTGTTTGTTTAGGAGTCAGATGGTCAGGGCTGCCCTTTCTGTCGTTGTGAAATAAAAGGAACTGAGCCCATAATCGTGGACCCCTTTGATCCAAGAGATGAAGGCTCCAGGTGTTGCAGCATCATTGACCCCTTTGGCATGCCGATGCTCGACTTGGATGACGATGATGATCGAGAGGAGTCCTTGATGATGAATCGGTTGGCGAACGTCCGAAAGGTAAAACTAGAAACATGGGTTTAGTTAGGGTGGTGTGACCATATGAAAAAGAAATGGTGCTGTCATAAATGGAGTATGACTGAGTGTATTTGAGTTTACAAAAGAAGCACACACACATACTAGGCTAGGCCTGTACAGGGTCATGATCATCAATATCACTGTCTGCTACGTCCACATCTTGTCCTGCTGGAAGGTCTTCAGAAGCAGTAACACACGTGGAGCTGTCATCTCCTATGATAACAATGCCTTCTTCTAGAATACTTCCTGAAGAACCTGAGACCATGTTACGGTTAACGTTTTTTCATTAGTAGGAGTATACTCTAAAATAATGATAAAAAGTATAATATAGTAAGTACATAAACCAGTAACATGGTCATTTATTATCATTGTCACATATTATGTGCTGTGCATAAGTATATGTGCTATACTTATATGCAACTGGCTGCAGAATAGGTTTGTTTACACCAGCATCACACAAACGCGTGAGTAATGCTTTGTGCTATGACATTAAGATGGCTATGATATCACCCACCAGGCAACAGGAATTTTTCAGCTTCATTTTAATCTTATAATATCTTACGGGATCACCATGGTATATATGGTCCATTACCAAAATATCATTGTGCAGGGCACAACTATAATGTTGACAGGCTGATATAATCATAGATTGAGAGAGAATTCGATTCTACTCAAGGTACTCTCATTGGTTTTAAACATCATAATCAGAGGTGATGAGAGTGTTTGTATAGAATTAAACATCATCTAACACTGGCAGTAGCAAATCTGTGAAGAAAAAATTTAAGAAGGGATCCCATTATTAAATTTAGAAATTGTGAAACTGAATTTGATTAAAAATATTCTTTGTTCAATTCTAGAAGAAGTGTCTGATAGAGTTTTTTCTTAATGGAAAGGCTGTCTCACTGTTTGGCTTCTAAGAGGTCACATAAGATTTACTTTTGTGAATTTACCAGAGTCTGAGTTTGCTCATCAGTGTTGTTGACTCAGAAAAATTGACCTTGTCAGTTCACTGAGAATGGATGTTACTGCCCAGTTTAAGTTTATATAACCAGGTACACAACAGACTAGTCAATGAACCAGAATGCCAACTGATTAATTTGCAGACCGGAAATACAGTGGTCAAGGGAAGTAGACTCTTGGATATCAGGCTATTCCCTGTACAGGAAGATACATGAAATCTCAATTACTTTCACAAATTTTTTGCTCTCAAAATCAGAGAAATGGGATTGAGTGGTGTGAAAGGTCTGCATATATGGTGCCACCCTTCCTCCTGACTTGGGCAGACATGGCTAATCAGTCATGATACTTATCATCACTGAGTTCAGACTTGGCCTACAGAGCCTTTTCAACGCAGCCCTGAAGATCTTCCACTATAGTTCATTCGGTTTTGGCAGGTAGCATGAAACTTATTTGCCGTTGTCACTAGATGCAGTGATGATAATGTATAATGGCATCAGATTGTATTCACTGTATTCATCTATCTCTGTAGTAAGGAAATGCTTGGTACTGGAATTTCGACAAGGCATTTCTTTGGGTTACTTCATTTTTAGGACTGTGTCCGAGTTTTCCTCTTGGGAAACTCTTGCATTTTCTCCCTCCCAGTGTTCCCTGCTGACCAAATACATTCCCTTAGGGTATTTTTACATACAAATTTTTACATAGGGAGACATGTTAACATCACCAACATGGCTACTCTCAAATTTTGCTTTTTTCTGGAATGATTTTTATTATTTATCTTACTGGTTTTTCATAAATTTTGTAATTTAACCCTCAGAGAAACTACACATGAGTTCACGCTTTACACCTGAAACGTATAGTTTTTATTAATAGTTTGAATTATAGGATTTTTTTTTTTGACCTAAGAAATGGAAGAAAGAAAGTAGTTATTCCTCAGAAATCCTAAAGGATGAACAAGAAAAATAATCTCAAATTGAAACAGACTTGAGACTTGACTCTCAAAAAAAGTTAACTTAAGGAAGACGTGAAATAAAGCACCAGTTCTGCTACAGAGTAGTAATATAACCTCTTTCTTCCTCAGTTTACCCCTTTGTAAAACAGAAAAATAATAGTCGCTTCTCTATTGGGTGTTGTGATGATCAGTTGAGATCTTCTAGGTTCTAAGAACCTAGAAGAACGTCAGGTCACCAAAGTCATAAATGCTTACTATATTATTACCAATGTTAATTAATAATACTATGTAATACATATTCTAGGACATACTCCGTAATCTGTGTTAGTAGAAATCATTTCATCACTATGCATGTGAGAGAGCTACATATGGGGAGTTGGTGATATTAATGTACTGTTCCCCAGAAGACATAAGTGTGAATACTGGCTTTACAATGTGCAAATACAAACAAATCACATGACTAGTCTGAGCCTGATTTCCTCTTCTGAAAAATGAGAAGAATAATACCTCCCTAAATTGTTGAGAGAATGACATATGTTATTAATGCTGGTTTTATTGATTCGTGACCCTTTTTACTGAAAGCTAAAAATAATTTTACATTTTAAGTGGTATATATTTAAATTACTATATTAAGTACCTACAGATGTCCTTGATTTTACATCTTGTCCTAAAATATTCACTACCTGGCCCTTTAAGAAAAAGTTTGCATTCCCAGGTCTAGAACATAGTAAGCATTTAAAGAATGCTTATTGAATGGATGGATAATGGAGAATGACAGAAAAATATTTGAGATACAACAGCTCAAGTAGTTCAAGTGCTCCAGGTAGCAGTGCTTTTTTTTTTTTTTTAGCTGTGAAGACATTTCACTTTTCTTTACTAAATGGGTTTTCATCTTCAATGATCCAAGTCAGAGGGTGGGTCTAGGCTTTAAGAGAAATTTTTAGAAGAATTTTGTATACCTTACTCCTTGGGAGAAAACAGTATTTGCCCTATGTGAATTTGGGAAAAGTTGCAGTCTCAACCTGCTTTCCATTGAATTAAGTTGAAGCTTAAGCCTCTTTTCAGTAGTGGCACTAACAATAGAAAGGAAATACTGGGAACATAACATGAGAAGCAGAATATTCCAAGATGGCTCTAGTGTTTCTCCTTGATCTTATCACCCACTCCCAAGACCATTCATATTTCATTGTCTCTGGCACACTGGTGAGCTTTCTGCAAGGGAACTGAGAGATTTTTACATTGATGCTTTCTGTTTTTTACCCCACAAAGAGTAGAATGATGATCTGAATCCTTACTGCCCTAGAAGTCACACTTCAGTAACTTATTTGGCAGTCAGCAGTGTCATTTAATAAAGCTTTACTTCACTGCAATCTTGTTATACTTTCCTGTGGCCGTTATATAGTTTAGAAATGTATATCACTTGTAATTATTTGTTTTTAAGTTAAAGGGTTATATTTCAATTAAATGTCTTTATGTCTACTCATCTGCCTCTAGTCAATTAAACTGATTGTGACTTTTATAGCATTTCATAAATATATACCACTTAATTTTTAATAAAACCTGAATTTTTATGTAGATACAAGCATAATTCTTTCTGAATAATTTGGAAAATATTGCGATGATGTTATGTTCTTATAGTATTTTATATATACTTCTGTATCAGGAGCTACAGTAAATTGTTATTTAAAGGACTATCTTTTCTATTAGATATTAATACTTAAGGCCAGGGACAGTGCCTTGTGTTTGTGTTCCCAGGCACCTAATGCACTCAGTTACTATTTACTAAGTGAACTAATAAATGCACACACCTGCACACGTGTTCCTTTAGGGCAATGACCTAATCTTACGCATGTTTTAAACTTTGTTCCAACCTGAATACTAATACATATATATACACCGAACATCAAACTAATAGATTTTGTCTAGTTTTTTCTTACAGGAGTGGTTATAAACAAATGTCACACGGTCATCTTGACACAGTAGTTCTTCTACCTGTATGTTCTCCCTCTATTTTTTAAATCATTCTTCGTTCATTCATGCATTTTCATTCATTCACTCATTCATTTTTTAATTAACTAGTTAATTCATTTAGAGCTGGAGTCTCACTTTATTGCCCAGGCTGGAGTGCAGTGGCACTATCTTGGTTCACTGCTACCTCTGCCTCCCTGGTTCAAGTGATTCTTCCGTCTCAGCCTCCCGAGTAGCTGGGATTGCAGATGCCTGCCACCACGCCTGGCTAATTTTTGTATTTTTAGTAGAGACAGGGTTTCACCGTGTTGGCCAGCCTGGTCTCGAACTCCTGACCTCAAGTGATCCAGCTGCCTCAGCCTCCCAAAGTGCTGGGATTACAGACATGGGCCACCATGCCTGGCCTTACTCATTTATTTTTACAACATTTTATTCTGTCAGTTAAAAGAGTGACTGCCAGTGATTGTCCAACAGAATGGTTCCATTGTTTCTATCTGCCATTTTGAATACTCATCTTTTTCTTTTATGAGTGGGCCGATGACAATATTGTGAAATTGTTTCTACCTGTCTTAAGCATATTGCATTCTTTAAATGAGTAATGCTTCCATCGTAGCATGGAAATATACTTTGATTGTATATTCCTGTTACCAAGATGATACCCCACAGCTGGAGTTTATAAATAGTAGCATACTAAACATATAGTGTATTTCTATTACTTCTTTTATAGTTAAATGTGTTTAATAATGCTAATGCTTACAGAAGCAATAGAACCTAGAAGTCTATAATACATACCTTTTGATTCCCTCTTTGATAGAAGGTATTTTATGATTCTAACTAGAATATGTTTTCGATTTTGCCTGAGTCTATATCGTTGCCTGAGTTTTCAAGCTGTCAGAGTCCTGGGATAATGAGATCAGATGTGAGCGCTCAGAGAAAGTTCAGGATGTGATGGGTAAGATCACAGCCTTCTCTCTGACTTCAATCAGATCACAGCTAAAAAAGAGGATCTGTTGCTACCCAGAGATTTGCTTCCTTTTGCCAGAGGATTAGAAGGAATCTTAGCAGTTTTTCACAGTATTAATCACCAAATACATAACATTTACATTTGAAATAAATAAAAATTCACATATAAAATTAAAATGTTGACAGACTGAACTAGTGAATGAGCCCAGATTAGTTCTTATGGTTTTAAACATTGTATTTTCTTAAAATAATATTTAAAATCTTAATGAATGGCCATATTAGAATAAAAATGGGTATAACTTTAAGTCAAGGGAGTTATTCTTTTTTATGCATTCTCCTTTGTTGCCTTCTTCAATTAAAATACATCTTGCTAGTTAAAAACTTAACATGTCATCTAAATATTGCTTTTCCTAATAAGTGTGAAGAAAGCCTCTATAAGCAGGCGTCCCCAAGCCCCAGGCCGTGGACCACTACCAGTCTGTGGCTTGTTAGGAACCAGGCTGTGCAGCAGGAGGTGAGCAACAGGCTAGTGAGCAAAGCTTCATCTGTATTCACAGCCACTCCCCATAGCTCACACTACTGCCCGAGCTCTGCCTCCTCTCACATCAGCAGTGGCATTAGATTCTCATAGTAGTATGAACCCTATTTTGAACTGCACATGGGAGGGATCTAGGTTGTGCGCTCCTTAGGAGAATCTGATGCCTGATGATCTGCCACTGTCTCCCATCATTCCTAGGTGGGACTGTCTAGTTGAAGGAAAATAAGCTCAGGGCTCCCACTGATTCTAAATTATGGTGAGGTGTATAATTATTTCATTATATATTACAACGTAATAATAATAGAAATAATGTGCACAATAAATGTAACACTTTTGAATCATCCCCAAACCATCCCCTTCCCCTCCCTTCCACCAGTCACGGAAAAATTGTCTTCTGTGAAACCACTCCCTGGTGCCAAAAAGGTTGGAGACTGCTGCTGCATAGTATTCCTGATCCTAAGGAAAGAGGGGTGGGTACATATCACAGTGTTGTTGCAGCTATTTTTAGGAGGGTGTTGCCTTTTTATGTTGTCTATTTAAATCTGACTCACAGGATTAGTGTCCGTATTGGAGCTGTAAGGACAAAAATTACAACAGAAGTGAAATACAAAAATGAAAATAGACATTGGAAATGTAGAACATGGTTCTCAACTATAGGCAATTTTACCTCTTGAGGGTATTCAGTAATATATGGGGACATTTTTGGTTTTCGCAATGACTAAAGGGTGGCAAATACTGCTGGCATTGAGAACAGGCCAGAGATACTAACCATCCTGCAACGTGGGTGATCCTACCCAAGAAGAATGACTCTGACTATAGTACTGATAGTCTAGTCCTCACCACTCCCTTCTCATAACATTTAGGTAGAGTCATGAGTGACAGTAAGCAATCCAAAGTCACAGATTTGTTGTTTCTCATTTATTTGCATTCTGTTTACTGATTTTCTAAAAGCTCTTCATATGAAATAGTGGTATTTTCTTTATTAGCATGTGATTAACAAAAGAAACAACGGCCTCATCCAAGTGGTGTATGATGTCATAGGATACCTTGAAGACATTTTTACGTATTTCTCAAAAATAACTTGAATACATAGTATATTAGAAGAAGCAACACTTGAACTCTTTTACTCAGTTTTGAGTCCACTGCCTCTGGTAGATTGTCAGCTCCTTGAGGACACAGACTATGCTTTATTCTTCTTTTCATTCTCAGAGCTTTGCATGATGCTTGATACACCGTAGGCCCTTGAGAAGGTTTGGTTTTGTTTTGTTTTGTTTAAATGATCAGTGGTGACACTGTTCTTGTTATATTCTTAAGTAGAGCTACCCTCTTGGAGTCAAACTGCCTGGGCTCATCTTCTAGTTTTCCTACTTAGTATCTATGTACCTTGCTTTATTTAACACCCCTTCCACTCCCCTTCCCTCAAGTACTTGGTCCATAAAACTCTGCCTCTTTAAGATTAAATGAGTTCATATATATAAAAAGACATTAGAACAGTGCTGGCACATGGAAAATGCTAAGTATTAGTTGTTACTAATATTATTTTTTTTAATTTATTTATTATTATTATACTTTAAGTTGTAGGGTACATGTGCATAACGAATATTATTTTTAAAATAGATTAATAGAGATGGGATCTCACTCTAATGCCCAGTGTGGTCTTGAACTCCTGGCCTCTAGTGATCTTTCCACCTCAACCTCCCAAAGTGCCAGGATTACAGGTGTGAGCCATCACACCTGGCCACATTTTTTATACTAGTGTTATTTAAGACTCCTGAAATATTGCTGTGCTTCTACGAGTTCAGTTATCTGTATTTTTGAGTTGTCTATGGAAGTTTTTCTTTTAGATACGATATCATTCCATTAGGAAGAATTAGATGCCAAAATTATGTTGGTTACCAAGCAATTATTTGTATTTCTTTAACATATTAACATCTATATAGTGATAATTTCATTGCATGACCACATTAAAATAATCTACTGTTAAACCATATTTCAAATTTGAAACTCAGAAAATGCAAACTTGTCAACATGTCAGCTGAAACACTATTTTAAGGATTAAATAATCTAGATAAGGTTACATTGTTCTTATTTTCTGTGTAATTAAGTTGAAATGATTAAGTATTATCTAAAGTAGAGTGAAGAACTACAGTAACCAAATAGCAATTGCTTGTTCGAACCAGCTTTAGCTGGCATTTGGAGAGCAATAAGGGTTTCACATGAAACCATTATTTTCAGTGACTGAAATTTATTCCTTTAATTCTCAGAATGTTCTTGTTTCTCAGCCGTTTTTATGGAAATATTTCTGAATTATATGTCACCCTTCCCTGCCTTCTCAAAATTGGTTATGCAGCTGAGTGAACCAAAGGGCATAAGAAGCCACTACAGTCAACACGACACATTTCTAGAAGCTTACATTTTGCTACAAAATTTAAGGGTAGGTTGCATAAAGAGAAGAGAACCATAAATTTAAATTAAAATCACACATATATTTGGATCAGGATGTAAAATTTGTATAAATATTTAAAGTAAAATATAAAACTTTAAAGAAATTTCAAGGTTATGGAGGCTGATCATAGGCCAGGAGATCAAGTCCCTCTTATAAGAAGGTATTTCAAGGAGAAGCAGTATCATCACTTGTGTTAACAGTGGTCAGTGTTTCGGTAGAACAGTGCCCTTGAGGTTATCCCAAGTGTGAGACTGCACTACTTTAAAGGAGACCTGTCGGCAGCTTTGTTGACCACTTCCCTGCCCGACCTCAGAGAAATCGGCTCTTATTCCAATTGGCATTTCTTACTTAGTATATAGGTTTCTGTTTTCCTCCACTTCTTTACTGCTTCTAATTTGAAAATTTCCAGAACTTACTAGTAGAACACAGACAGTAATTCGGCCTTTGAGTTAGCTTCATTTTACACACAAATCAAACGTCCATATTCTTAGGAAGGTAGCAGGGTGCCTACATTCTGTTTCTGTAGGAAGAAGTAGGAAAAAAAAATGTTCCTCCTACTTCAGAGGACTTTCCTGTTTCATTCTGGGTTTCTCCCCAAATTCTTATAGGTTGAGACTTCTAGAAGTATGACTGTGGGTAAGCAGGAAATGATTGTTGCTCTAGCACAATATTCTTCATATAGGCTTTTGTTTATTATCTGTGGAGGTACTCCAAAATAGATAACAAAAGTCATTTACTTAAGCTATAATTACATATGAATATGTGAGTGTGTGTGTAAGCATTTTTGTAGCATATACCCTCTCTGAATAATATTCTGTGTAGGCTACTATTTTAAATGCTCGTGATTTTTGTTTTGTTCACAAAATAAAGGGAAAAAAAGAAGAGAACAGTAGCAAGTAAAATATACTTAGAATATTTTATCATGTGATAAATGTTTTATCAATGTCCTTCATTAATTTTCACTCATTTATAGAAAAACACTGACTCTCTGAGTCCTTCTCATCATCCTTATTATAATACATGTATATACCTTGTTCAGATATGGAAATGCATTAAGTAAAAATCTTGTTAAAAGCATTATAAAATTGACTTTGATTATCTCTGGGACTGTCAGAACTCTCATCCTATTAGTAATTGGAGAGGTTTTATCTTGTCCTGTTTTTATAATAAGCCTGACTGTGCTTGAAGTTTCTTACCAAATGTTTTGCCGTTTCCATAATAATGGATCTTATTAACGTTTTTATAAAATGGCTCTTTAAAGATGTGGATAAAATGAACAGTGACTAAAATAGAATGAGTCCCCGATTATTATTGGTAATTACTGAACATAATGAGATGGGCTTTTGACTACTTTACTTCTTGAGCTTTTTCTGTCAGGATTTTCTGTTAAAGATTGAAAATGTGGATTTCTCTGTTCCTCGTGGATCCTAAAAAAGGATTCTGTGCATTTTGTCAGAAAAATAAATAATAGTATTTATTAATTTCCAAAGGCAAAGGGTGAGTATGTAGACATAAAAGAATCCAATGTGGTCTTTAAATTTCTAGAACACCAGTATTCTAGTTTGTAAAAGATATTCTCAATGTTACCAGGACTAGAGAACTTAAGAGAAATTGTTAACTAGACAAATACACTGGTGTGATGATAATACAGGAAGGAATCAAGGCTGGCTCAGCCTTTGAATTTGGTAAGAAGCTGAAACAGATAATTTATCATAAAGTTTTAGAAACAAGTTAATACTAGAAAAATGTGGGAATCACCTAAAATCAAGATGAAGGAATGAAATGATACTACTCAGTGTCTTGTAACTTGAAAGGATGTTTCTGTCTTTCCCAACTTTTGCAGTTACCGCTACATAAAGATTTTTGATATTGTGAATAAATTCTGTACCATTAATTCTGTGTTCACATTCTACTTTCTATGCTTTATGACTTAATTTTTCCATACTTATATTTATTTGACTTAAGAGTAGAGAGATGAACATGAAGGAGTAACAAAGAAAGGAGCTCATTTAAGCAGTGCCCAAAAGGACATGATACTTTAGTCATTCATTAACACATGAAAACTAGAAGAGCACAGGTGAAATCTCTACCATGAAAAAGTCAGAAAAATTAAACTGCAGAAAAAATAGTGACAGCAATTATAAAAGAAAGAGGTTCATTATCCTAATATATAAAGAGCACATTCATATCAACAAACAGGAAATTAGTGGATATGGGGACCAAAAAAAAAAAAAAAAGCAGCAGCTAGTGACCCAAAGAAGAAATATACATGTCCAACAAACATTGCATTTCTTTCAAATTATTTGTCAAGGAAGAAAGGGCAAATTTAAACATTGGTATGACCCATTAAACTGACAATCAAACGTCAGAGCAAACAAAAATATTCTTTGTGTTTGAGTTTTGTGTAATGGTAATTATCACACATGGCTGGTGAGAGAATAAATTGGTTTTACCATCTGGACAGCAAAAGTGTCTTAAGAATGTTCATACATTTGACACAGTTACATGTCTAGAATCTTGTGCTCAAAAAAATTCTATGATTCTTTCCTTAAAAACTAGCACATATATGGTTAAAGATTTCTTTATGATACTACTTTATAATAAAGAAAACTTGAAAACAGGATAAGTGTTCATTGCACAGGAATGGTTTTGTAAATGCTGGTACATCCATATATACATACTTTAAAATTATATTCATGAAGAATGTTTAACGTCAGTTAATTTTTTTCTGTATAATGCTAACAAACATTGAGTAGATTTAACATTGTGTATGTGATTAGGAACCATCACCAATGGCTATATGTAGGTGTTCTTTAAAATATCTTTATATTTCCTTATAATTCCAAAATTTCCTGCAGTGAAATTATGTTCTTTATAATGAAGAGAGAAAAAGTGAAATAAACAGCAAATTGAAAAGATACAAGGACAGGACTGCCAAAACCAGTAAAACGTGTTTTTTATGGCAAACAGTTTGACAACATGCATACCCCTAAACTTATAAGCCTAATCTGATTCTTAAACTACTTTTCTCGTTATCATTTGTTGTTTTTTTGTTTAAGACCCTTTCTAGGTTAAGAAGAAAGAACCTAATCATGTTAAATTAAATTCTAAGTTTGTTTTTTTAAAGGTCAGTGCTAATAATAGCAAATAGTCCAAGAGGCATTTCTATTTGACTTTTGAATGCATATTTACTTAATTTAATTATTTGGTTAGATATTTGATTTTGTTACTATTGCATTGTTTAGAGTTGATAGTGGGAGGAATTGTCTGGGACAAAATAAGAAACAACACGGATGGGCATTTTGTTTAAAAATAACTTTAATGGAATTACCTTTTGGCAGTGTAGATGGGCAAGCTTTGACTAGAAATTTAGAGATAATAGTTTACATTCTGTCCCTTTTACATCAAAATAATCCATTTTCCTAATCATTTCATCTAAATAAAAATTAAATATTTTACATCAGCATTTATTTTATGTGTTTATAAATGTTTTACATCAGCATTTATTTTATAATGCATTATTTAATTTTATTAACCCATAATGTTCCTGTCAAATGGATTAATTTTATTCTTTAATCTACAGATAACAATACCAATAGGTGGTGACATTTTCAAGACTGCATAGCATCTTTATGGTATAACTGAAATTTAAATATAAGAAATTTGAATATAGGAAATTTAAATATAGGAGATCCGTGGTTTGAAATCAGGTTATACATTTGGTTATACATTTATTTATATGATTACTCAAATGAAAAAAAAAATGTTCTTTATAACCAGTTGGCATTAGAGCTTAGTTAGATAGCCATACTTGAAATTTACATTTTCTAATCAAGATTATCCATATGAACAAAATATTAACTGTTATTCAGAATTTAAATGAATCCTTTCCTACTTTTCTACCCAAGATGTTTTATACTTATGTGTTTGGTCTGCATTTTTATACACAATGGAAGTAGTAGTGATTAAGAGGAATACTGGACAAATCAGTAAGTGATAATTAGCACAGTTCACAATCTTAGGATTTAAACCTGAGCCAGGGGATTGGTTCTGTGTTTGTTTGTTGTTATTGTTTTACTCCAACAGCTCTCTTTGTCACCTATCATATGTAGAGAAAGATAAATAGCCTGGGTAAACTGAACTGGGGATTAGAACTGTGGAAGAAGGCCCAGAAAAGGGTGGAGGAAATGGCTGATAAGGAGTCAATTTAGGGGATGATATGAACTGGTAGACTAAAGATGAAGTCCCACATTCAGGTCCCAGCTATAGAGGCATTTGAATTAGCTGGTGATTACCTGTACAGGGGAAAAGCCTGTTACTCTAGAATTTAGTCTTTTAAAATGCAAAAATAAAAATTAAAAATGCAGATATTACATAAAGACAGCATTGTCTTTTAAAGGAGAAATAATTTCAGTCTACATTGAATTGATCTACTTTATTTTTTTATTTTCAGAAGGATAAAAAAGAGCAGACTTTTTATTCTTTAAAGCAAGCTGATAAATTTTGATGTCCTGAATTTTTAATATCTCATCCAAAAAATTAATTATGGACTGGATTGTGCAACGTTGTGCTAGATTTCCTTTTTTCCTTAGACTTTCAAATAGGAAGGCAAGAAAAATACAATTTGTCATGACTCAAATAAATTAAAAATGACCTTCTATGTGAACAATATCTACTAAAAATGTTTACAAATCTTCGTAGTGTTTGAATTTTACCAGCAATGAAAGTTAATGCAAAGCTTCAGCATGCTAATTGCGTAATTGTTTTTAAAAATAGTAAAAGGTTCAGCAAAGAATAATGCATTACTATCAAAAGAGCATTGTTAAATTATGTACTCTTAGGTGAGAATTTTACTGTAATTTAGGAGAACTCAGGAAAATGAGGTTTGGTGAGTTTAGTACATATAATCAATAAAGGTGAAAGATATTTTGGTCCTTTACATACTCTCCATAAAATCTTTCTAACTAAGCCAACTTACAGATACTGTATTGCTTCAAAATGAATTAATTCTTCAAAAGGACAGTACATAATAACTTTCAGAACACAGTATGAATTGCACTAAGCAAGGTGTGCTTCCAGTTACATTCACAAAGCTTCAGATAGTCTGCTCATCTGAAAGTATCTAAAATTTCAAGGTTATTACTTTGCCACACACATTGGTTTGGATGTCTGTTCTGAGGATTTTCATTATACTCTTTCAGTATCTAACAGGCTCTTCAACACATTTCAAATCAAGTTTACCCCATTATTTAAACATGCTAGAAGTTTAGTAACTGCTTAAATATTAGTAATTAATCTACTCTAGGGTGAAAGTCACGTTCTAATACTGATGATGGGCTGTTAGCTCTATCACAATTCTGTGTCCTGTTACAGTAAATGAGAGAAGTGGGAAAATATTTGCAGAAGAAAAGTGCTTGGAGGAGCACAGGTCTCATTCAGCAGTCTTTGTAGTGTGTGCATCTAGCCCTGAAAAGTGTCTTTGCAACTAACTAAAGAACTATGCATTCTTTCTATATATATAAAAATATATTATTTGGGCTAGAAACAGTGTTGATAGCTCTGCTTCTTGATTCTTCTTTGTAAAGGATAGTAGCCATATCAACAAAGCATTTTTCTCAGGTAACAGCTTTTCTAGTTCTCAGAGAATATAATTTATCCTAATAGGAATGTTGGAGAATTAGTTGTCCTGTGACAATTGCTGATCTACAGTGTCAAGATTCTGTGATGCAGATAGCTTTATATGAGGAATTTTTTCTGATCTATGATGACTTTGGGATTAGTTTTGCTCCAGAAGGTTCAAATTTATGGAACATGTGAGGCCTGTGACTTTCTGGGTAGAACTGTTCTTTAGTTAAGAATCACTGACTATACTAAAGTCAGTTTGTGACTATAGAGATTCTTTATTTTCTCCTTCAGTGACAATTGAATTTTTTCGACTTACCATAACCAAGCTAAAAGGTATGAAAAAGAATCACTAATTTTTTAAAAAGAAATGTTTCTTAAAATTGTAATGTAAAATTATGTTGAATTTTGTTGAATGATTATGTTATTCGGCACCAACAGAGACAAAGACTTTGCAGTTTAGTAATGTCATGACAATATTCAGGCATATCGGAGGTATGGTCTTCTGTTTAGCTACCCAGATTTATTTATTTTATTGTTTTTTTAGAGACAGGGTCTTGCTCTGTTGCCCAGGCTGGAGTGCAGCGGTATGATATAGCTTACTGTAAAGTCAAACTCCTGGGCTCAAGGAATCCTCCTGCCTCAACCTCTTGAGTAGTGGGACTGGAGGCGTGTACCACCAGACCCTTCTAATTTAAAAAAATAAAAGATTAGTAAAGAGGAGGTCTTACTGTGTTGCCCAGGCTATTGCCTTGGCCTCCCAAAGTGCTGGTATTACAGGCATCAGCCACCAGGGCTGGCCTCAGATTTATTTTTAAAAAGTCTTTACAAAGGATGCATAAATTTCCAACTATATAAATGTGGGCTGTGCAGTGACTTCCTTGCAAATCGTATACTATGGGAAGGAGGAGAAAAAAGAAAGAAACTTAACAGTGAAGAAGTCTGATAAACAATACCACAGTCAGGTAATTAAGGTCAACAACAGCAGTGATGAATCATGTTGATAGCATGGATCCTTGATACGATGTGGTCAGAATAACACTTTACTTCCGTGGTCCTACTCCTCAAAACTTTTAACCCCAGGCTAATTATTTTTAAAAATTAGACAAATCCCAGTAAAGGAACATTCTGTATAATCTCTAACCAGTACTCTACAAAACTGGCAAAGTCATCCAAAACAATGGATGTCTGAGAAGCTGTCAGAGCCAAAAGGAGAGTAGGGAGACGTAATAATAAAAACTAAGATAGTGTCCTGCATGAGATCCTGGAGAAGAAAAAGGACATTGGGTATAAACTAAGAAAATCTGAATAAAGTATGGATTTTAGTTAATTAACAAAAGCCTTATACAGTGTAACAGTGTGAATGTGAACACAAATCTATTATCTCAGTTAAAGACAGACTAAATGATAAAGCTGCTGAGTTCATATTAAATTGTCAAGTGATGACATCAGCAATTCGTACAAAGGTAAGTAACGTTAGTAGGAAAATGGCTTACAAATAAGTTTAAAACTCTATAAATACTAACATTCAGAAACAGAACAATATCAAAGCATGATAGATAGTGTTGTAAAAAGTAAGCCTAAATCTTGAAAGAGCTAGTAACTTAGACTTGAAAAGGAAACTGCCCAGTATTTTAGAACAGAATATTGTTTATCCTGTTAAGGCTACTTGATTAACTATATGGCTTTTAGAACAAATAGAAATCAGGTTATGCTGCATTAAAACACATAGAGACACACACATACACACAAACACATGCAATAGGAAGCGTTACATACGAATTGAAATACTTACTGACTTTTTGATGCTACTTTATCTACCAGACAGTATGGAAAACTTGTAGTAACAGAAACTTAATCAGTTTTTGCCAGAAGTACAGACAGACTTTCCTAGATATAGTTCATTGTGTTTCAAGAAAAATGTTTAACTTGAGAATCTTTTATATGTATAGTATTAAGGAAAAAAAAATGGGCTTAAACCTGTTTATTTTAAACAAACAATTTTTTTTTAAACCCCACCTGATTTCATTGGTTTGCAGGAAAATAGACTATGTACAAGATGCATGTTTGGAACAAAGCAATAGCTAACTATTAGAATGTACAAAGGACGAGCAAAAAAATTTATAATATAGAGATCCAAGAGCAATGTGCATTATTGTATTATGTGTTTCTGGCTTCCTCAGAAAATATAGATGGGTTTCTTGAAGAATATCTGCATTTGATTGTCTTTATATTATACTTTTGCTGTTCTTTTTTCTTAGCCCCTTTCTGCAATATGTAAGAAAAACTTATCAATCTGTTCTTTTTGTAATACTGCCCTTGAGGGACAATGTGAACTATTTGCTTCTGTTAATCAGGGTAAACTAAGGGAATTCATTTTAACAAATGTATGGTGCCAGAAACCTTCTTCCAACCAAATGTGTTCTTTAAGAACAGAGAACACTCTGCACAGCTAATAAACAGCGGCATCTTTCTCGTTTTCTATTCTAGTGCACTGACAGGCAGAACTCACCAGTCACATCACCAGGATCCTCTCCCCTTGCCCAGAGAAGAAAGCCACAGCCTGACCCACTCCAGATCCCACATCTAAGCCTGCCACCAGTGCCTCCTCGCCTGGATCTAATTCAGAAAGGCATAGTTAGATCTCCCTGTGGCAGCCCAACGGGTTCACCAAAGGTAGATCAATTTTATTAGAAACACAGATAAAATTTTGTAAGACAATTATTGATTGCTCAGATTCTTCTAAATTCCATTACTCATATTTTTTGTGCTTTTAATTGTGAACAAGTTTGATGAGTTTCTCATTTAGTTTATGGTGAGCACATGTTCGTGTTTCTTGTTTTATTACTATAAAAGTTACACGTAATTTTTGCAGAGAGAGCATATGTCTGTTGCCCCATGATTTACCAAAATAAGTAGCAGAGTAAGTATGGTTATTTTGTAAAATAGATTTAAAAAGTCATTATATGCATTGAAATAATTTGCATGCTGTTATCAAATGATATTCTGCACTCATTTTTATAGTGCCATGACAAGAAAAATGTGATGGGAGTATATTTGCATAAGGGCTTAAGGTGTGACAAATTATCACCCTTGTTTCAAGGTGACGTAGAAGTGAGAATTATATGTAGTTTTTAAACCTCGGGAAATTAATTACAATGAATTGCAATATTTGCAAAGTAATTATATTACTGTTTAATATTAAAGACATAATTCTTACTCTACAGTTAAGCCTACAATTTATTTTATTGTGTGGATTTTTTCTTCAAATTTGATAAGTATAAAATTTTAAAAATTAATTTTATTTGGTAACATGCTCTGTTCTCTAAAATTTGTTGGAAGCACAATATATTTAGTAGTGTTTGATTTTCCTGTATTACCAGTTAACTTGGTTTTAAGATCACACACTATTAGAATATCATTTAGAATTATGTAAACACAACAGATTCCTTTTTTCTCTGCTACTTTCTAACATTAAAATTACAAATCCATCATCAGATTAACCATGGAAATAAAAGTCAAAAGCTATGAAAAGCATACACATTCAATTCATTGATCTATACCTTTATATTTCTATGTAAGAATCAGCCTGATCTTTTAAAATACTGTAGGAATTCATAAAATTGAAGTAATTTGATATGTAGTGCTGCTGTTATTTGTGATCTTTTACTATTCTGGTAATAACTGATAAAGAAGCAGAGCACATTTGCCCCCATACCAGTTATGCTGTATCACACTGATGAAAACAAAAATAAAGAAAAAGCTTTTAATCTTCTAAAAATATTACAAATACTACAAATCAAGTTGCTCTTCAAAAAAAACTGGAACAGTGACAGCTTTTCTCGTCTCACCTAAATCATAGAAATGTGCAAATAAATTATTGACATTTTATGTCAAAGTCATCATATGATTTTGATCTACTTGTTTCTGTATCATTTCTATAACTTAACATTTGGATTTATGTACTCATTTCTGTTTTTTTTAAAATCCTAATGAAATGTATTTATGAGTTTTTTATTCTCATTTAAATTTCATTAACTGGTAATAAAAGAAACTTATTAAAAGATGGCACAGCAATCTAGTAAAACTCCTTGTTTGCTTAGAAAATTAAAGTAATAATACATGTTTGAAAGTTATTTCAATGCATGGTACAACTTTTAGTTTGTTTTCTCTCTCTTCTGTTTCTTTAGTCTTCTCCTTGCATGGTGAGAAAACAAGATAAACCACTCCCAGCACCACCTCCTCCCTTAAGAGATCCTCCTCCACCGCCACCTGAAAGACCTCCCCCAATCCCACCAGACAATAGACTGAGTAGACACATCCATCATGTGGAAAGCGTGCCTTCCAGAGACCCACCAATGCCTCTTGAAGCATGGTGCCCTCGGGATGTGTTTGGGACTAATCAGCTTGTGGGATGTCGACTCCTAGGAGAAGGCTCTCCAAAACCTGGAATCACAGCGAGTTCAAATGTGAATGGAAGGCACAGTAGAGTGGGCTCTGACCCAGTGCTTATGCGGAAACACAGACGCCATGATTTGCCTTTAGAAGGAGCTAAGGTAAGAAATACGCAAAGCAGAAGCTAGAGAATCTGCTTATAAATGCTTCTGATGGTCAGTAGCATAAAAGGTTGGGAAGTATTTTTTTTTTTTTTGCCTAGCATGGCACCTCCCTGCAAGTCTTTAATTATCCCCAAGTTATAAATAATCAGAAGCTCATTAAAATTTGAACTTAAGAGAAGTCAGGAGGTTCTAAGTAATGATTTAATTTTAATGTGAAGACACTAGACAATTTGCCAGAGATTTATTTCACCTTCCCTTATTTCATTTGCCAAAAATTTCTTCTATTAACAACTTAGTGGTGGTATAATCAGCACTGCATTTTTTTTTTTTTTTTTTGAGACGAAGCCTCACTCTTGTCCCCCAGACTGGAGTGCAATGGTGTGATCTCGGCTCAGTGCAACCTCTGTCTCCCTGGTTCAAGCGATTCTCCTGCCTCAGCCTCCCGAGTAGCTGGGATTGCAGGCATCTGCCACCACACCTGGCTAATTTTTGTATTTTTAGTAGAGATGGGGTTTCACCATGTTGGCCAGACTGGTCTTGAACTCTTGAGCTCAGGTGATCCTCCCGCCTCAGCCTCCCAAAAGTGCTGGGATTACAGTTGTGAGCCACTGCGCCTGGTCAGCACTGTATTTTTAACAAACTGTTTTAGTTCCATCCAATTTTTACAAGTCGTGTTACTGTACATGTCATAAATCCGTTGCTGGAGTTAGTTATTGTTGCCTGGGACAGTACACATTAGGCAGCCAGGTAAAATGAACTTCCTATATACTCAAAAACACTAAACCAAGTTCACTCTTAAAAATCAAGTTCTTTTCCCCTAAAACTGAGAGATTCTCACCCTTGTTGACTTCTCACTTGAAGGATGTTACCACTATCATTTATATGTCCAGGAAGGAGTTTATGTGTGCAGGAAACTGAAGAGACAGCGGCAGAAATCATTTACTTTAGAATTCTTGGTATTCTTGGTAGTTCCTTGGCAGAGGTATACTGTAATAATTTCTGGTATTTGGTTCCAGGATGCTTTTGACTCTGAGATTAGATCCTTGCCATCTTCCCTTTACTGATGGAGGCCTTGGCTCTTCTGAAGACTGTAATATTAAAGTGATCTCATCTCTGTAGACCTTAAATTGATATTTTGCAGAAGTAGTCTAGTCCTTCAAAATAATGGTTAAAGTTGGTAAGTTCATCTTATAACATATTCAGGATACAAGGAAGAAGCGTGACTTGCACTCAGCTCCTCTGTGTGTGGAGGTACAGTGATAATGAACACTTCGTATGACAATATTTAACCTCAGTGATGTGGGGTAGCCAGGAAAGGAAGAATCACAACTCAGTAGCACTGCATTCAGAACAAAGGCAAGGATTTGCTGGTGACTCAACTTGGTACCTTCAGTCTCATCTATTATAGATATGAGGATCTCTAAAAGTTTCCTCAGGGTCATCTAAATATAATGTAAATGTAAGAGAACATACTAATAAAATCAATTTTATAATGATCTCTGTCAGTGGGGAGCTCATCCTCAAAAGAGTTTTTCCACAACCTAGAATGCTGATTGGAAGGACCTGCCATTCATTTTCAAAAATTTTCAGTGTTGTTTTTTTTTTTCCCCCTTTAGCCTTAACTTTTTATTCATATGTGATCACACTTATCTTGGGAAGAGTGTTAGAAGAAGTTGTAATTACCTAGTTATATCTCAGAAGCGTGTTATAATTTATTTTCTAAATGGACTTCAAAAATACTTGAAATATAATAGTTGTCACAGCCATTTCATTGAAGATATCTTGTTTCAGGGTTCTTTTGGATAACGTGTTCTGGTTTTAATGCTGTTATAAATTTACCCTCCTAAGCTCTAGAAAGCTGGCTGATAATTTTTTTTAAAAATGTTACAGTTGCAAAAATTGGGGTGACAGTTTCTTAGGTTATTGGTATGAGATACTGTATTTTATTAACTTTAGGTATGAAATATTAATTGTGAGTTCAGTTATAAGAACATTTCTTTAAATATTTCTCTGTGAACTTTCATGTTGTGATCATTGATGCAGATTAGTATAACAGAGAAGACTGACTGAAAATTTTATCTCTTATTGAAAACTAAACTTTACTGCTTAGTTCTCTCTAAATAATTTTCATTAAGATTCCCTAAGGTCTAATCTCATATATTGTGTGTCTTTATATTGCAATGCTAATATCCTCGAGTTAATCTCATGTTACTCTTAGATTTGGTGTTTCAACCAAAATTAGACTTCTAAGATTTCTAATTTCAACCTAATTGTTTAACTTCTGGAGTGAACTGTAAAGAAGAACTTGATTCATTGAATGCCACAAAACTATAAAACAGACCATGTCTCCTCTTTTATTACCATTATAAAGGAAAAATGGTTTCACTTCATTAGATCATAGGGCTTACCAGAACTTACATAAAGTAGAAAAGGCCTAATTCCTCTCTCATTTCATTCTTGGGAGACTTAAGAGGTTGGCTTCAACTAGCAACTGACATAATCACTTAGGATCCTGTAATTCTCAGTTTCTGTGATCCTGGGTTGGAGTTTGTTACCAGGCTCTGAAATCAGGCCTGGATTTCACTTTCTGCTCTAGAATGTACTGGCTTTGTGTATATGGCAACTTACTTCATCTTTGTCTCCAACCTCACTTATTTTCCTTATAAATAAAGTGGAACTTTATTTTATTCCTTTATATAAAATGGAATAATAATAATACCTGGTATCTAGGATAATAGTTAGCTTCCAACTATCTGAATTTCTATACCTCTTGGTTCAGGAATAAAAACAAAAATAACAGCTGGACATAGAGTGTCAAAATAAGTTGTAATACTTGGCATTTTTATTCAAAATAGTTGTCTGTTTTATAAACCAAAACATCTTTGTTTCACTCCTTTTTTCTTTTATTTAGCATAGTTCCTAATAATGTTTGGTAGGCACTCAATAACCAAGTTATAACTTGGTTAAGCTTATAATATAATACTTACTTGGTGCTAGTAATCTAACGCTAAAGCCAGTGGTAGAGAAAAAGGAGTATATGTGCTTGGGTTTGAGTGTAGGCAGCTGTAGGCCAGGAGAGAAAAGGTGGAGGAAGAATATGGCCATGATACGCAAGGAGTTACAAATGGACAGGTTTTTGTGTATCTTGCATAGTTTTCATGTTTAAAGTAGATTTTTTTCCTCTGCAGAAGAGTAGTCATTTTAAATATGTAGATCATATACAATAAGAAAAAGAGAGCGAGTGAAGAGAAAGGGGAGATATTTTTATTTTATAAAAGGACTAAGATTTTTAATGAAAATAGTAGATATTAACAACATATTTTCACCCTTCATACCTAATAGTGCCATTTTGTTTTGTCTTACTTTATCATTGGGATAAAGAGTGTGGAGATTTAGATATTTGGAGGCTGTTTTATTGTTCACATAATTCATCAGGCCCCCTAATGTAAGCAAATACGCTTTTTTTTTTTTTTTTTTTTAATCAAATCATAAAAACTGCCGCTTAGGTTTAGTAGTTTTCATTAGAGGCAAAGCTTCAAATTTAATAGCATCTTCCCATTTTAGAGATAAGAAAATGTAGATAAGTACTAAAAATGGAAGTGAAAACTAATTATTACATGTGGAACACACAGGAATTTATAAAAGTCAATACCCTGTCGATGGACGAGGACTCGCTTCCCTTCATTACTCGTCCTGTCAGTATGTCAGTTCTCATCATCCAATAGAACCATTTGCCTTTTCTGTTTGCGTTGTAACTAAAACAATGAATGGTAGGGGAAATGGGAATAAATTAAGCTCTAATTACTCCATTTGGTAATTGTAGAGAGCTCTGAGGAAAAAAATTCTTCTAGCTCATAGTTAAAATGAAGTGTAAGAATTTTTTGTGACATTCATTTACTCCCTTTACTCTTCCCCTCGTGCCTGGCATAATCAAAAGCTAGTCAAGGTAGTACTTTTTAAATGTGGATCTACAGGCTAAGAGTTATTAAGTTTATTTATCTGACTTTATTGGTAAGAGATTTCTGTCCTATAGCATTGTTTCCATTCTCTGAAAGTCTTAGATTTTAGTCACCTTATAAAGCTGTTCCTTAATAGACATCTTGTTGGCTAGATATTTACTGTCGTTGGTGGTTTGTTTTAATTATCTGAGGAAAATAGTTCTACCAAAGTATATTAAAATATGACTAGAAACTTGAAATGTATCTACTTATTTCTAGATATCAACATTGTACCCAACTGTCATTATTTGTTCTCTTGAGGCAGTAAGAATACTGCTGTTTCTTTTGTGATAAAACTATCTTTAACTGGTCATGTTACTTACAGTGACATTGTTCTAAAGATGACCTTGGTATGATAATTTTTTGAAGACGTTGTAAGATAAATACATCAAATGATTTCCCTTTTTGCAGTTGTGGCTTGTTGTACTTTTGGTGGAGAGGCAGATGTTTATATTAATGACCTTAAAGTTATCTATAAATTTCGAGGACTGTCTTTCAGAAAATCAGTCCTCTGTGTGTACTGGTTTCATGTCCAGTCTGATGCTGAAGGACAAAATACAGGGGTACTTTTGAGGTAGCATGTGTAGGGATTGACATGCATGGGGGTTGACATGTGTAGGATCGGGAAAAGGCTTGTGTTTAGTAAGATTTTTTAAAAATGTTTTTCTTAATTGTGCGAAGATTTTCACAAAATTGTTTTCTGTGTATCTCAAGGGTCCCAAATGTTTTAATCTTCAGTTTTTAAACAATATCTGAATCACAAGAAAACATTTTACACTTTAGGATTAGATGATACCTTGAGGCATTTAGAGAAATATTAATCTAAGATAACCTAGATTTCTAATAAATTATACAAGCCAGTTTATACTTCCTTCACAAGTCTACACTTCGGCTATTGTTTTCTTATTTCTTCAACCTCATTACCTAATTCAGCTATATGAGTACCTAGCATGTTCAAGACACTCTGGGGAATACAAAGAGGAATAAAGCACAGAAAAGCTAGTCAGGATGAGACAGGCATGTGATTAAGAGGTAAGGCATATGAGAAGCATCTAGAAAATGTGTGGGATCCCCAAGAAGAAAAAAAATTCCAAGATGCAGGACTGAAAAAGTAATAAAGAAAGCTTCATGCAAGAGGGTCACTGGCTATAGATATTAAAAGACTGGCAGCTGTTGTTTTTGTAGTTATTACAGAAAGGAACAGCATGGAGGTGGGAGAGTATGTTTAGTGATAATACAGTCAGTTTTGGATGGCCTATAGCATAAAAAGAGTGGGCAGGTGAGGTAAGACCATGGCAAGGTAAGTTGAAACCAATTATGAAGTGTCTTGAATTCTACATTAAGTAATCATAATTTGGTAGGCAGGAAAGAACATTTAAAGTTTTCTTTTCTGGCAGAGGAATACTACGATTAGAATTGTGAATTTAGAAGATTTAAATTGGTAGCATTTCCAGTGCAATTGTGATAGATTTGGGACAGTGAGCTAAGAATGCAGAGGATGAAAAGATGTTTCTTAGTTGAGGATTCAGTGAGGTTTCAGTGTGAACTGCTTCAGTTGATACTATCAGTCTGTACATTTGAAGAACTACAGTTTTTTTTTACCATTTGCAAACAGGTTTTTTAGATATCTTGAAAATATATAAAGTATTTATTTTTAGACCCCAAAGTTGTGATTTATTGTACTCACTCAGGTAGTGGCAGCTAAAATGATTTTCTGCTGTAATGAAATGGTTGCAGGTGAGAACATAAAATTCAGAATGACATAATGTTAAATCTTGTCCTTTAGCCACTATCCATAAATATAAACAGCCACTTTAGATGAACAGAAACATGATCATCACTTTATAAAGTACCTGCACATTTAGGTCCTTTGCTGTCTCAATCTAATAATTAGGAAAGAACTATACAGAATTCCAAGTTTCGTATTAGGCATATTGTCAACTCTCAGTACATATTTATGAACAGTTTGCAGGAATAACAGCCATTAAACAAATTATATGTGTGTGTGTGTGTGTGTGTATGTATGTATATATATTTATGTGTGTATATATATACACATATTTGCTGAGAGTATTTCAGTAATAATGAGTTTCTTTCAGCTAAACCTAAGGAAAGTCATTTCACTAGTTAATACCTCCATTAATAAGTACATCTAAGCCAATCAGCAGTCAATATTCATTTCAGCCCTACTGTGTGTAAAGCACCATAAGGCATATGCTGTAAAATGGTAAAGGAGTAATAAGAGTTTTTGTCCTGAAAGAGGCCCAGCGTGGCCTAAATTCTCCTTGACGAAATGTAAGTACACAGAGCACGAGCAAAATATTATCAGATGCCAAACATCAAATGAATGGTTCAGAAAAGACACTACAGCATTTCAGTGGCTCTAGAAATCCTTTAGTTACTATACGTCAGTAACAAATGGTATTTCTGAAACAGTTAGAAAAAGTGCCATTTGCATTTTAAAGCAAATTAATGGATTGTTTCAAAAAATTAGGAACAAGTCATTTAATTTTCTTAGATACTGCCCTCCAAGAGTAAGTTACCTCATTAATTGTACTTTGTGGTTTTACTAGTGATAGCCATCATTGCCTGTATGACTTCTCTTCATGAAATTGAATAGTAGTACATAAAAATATGCAAGCTCTGTTATTAGTGTTTTATTCTCATTTACCTAATGTGCAAGATGAAAGCAATTTCAATACCGGTAAATGTTTGAGTGTATTGGTATTTTTGAAAGATATATTCATAGTGTTCTGATTATAAAATTATGGTTGGTTTATTGTTAAATTAGAACCAATACAACTGAAACTATTATTCCCATATCTCTCTTTTATTTTATTGTTGCTGAAATTTTATTAAGCATCTATCTATGTTGGATGATTTGTCCTCAAATAACAAACTATTGCATATAAAATTCACATTACATTTTCCCAAATGAGTTTTATATGTATTTGTGACATGAATTAAGGAAATTTGACTGCAGATATCTTACATTGTATCTATTCCTGCAGCATGCAAAGAATTCCAATGAAGAATGACTTCCAAAGCTCAGTATTACAATGAGCATTTGTGTATTTGTCAGTTAAAAGATCTTTTTTTATGTTAAAGGATTTTATTAAACTTCAAAATGATTAATGTCTATTAGGAAATTTCTTCTTTCTGGCACACTTCAGAACAATTTGCCTTATTCTGTTATTTGGCCACAGTCAAAAGCCCAGGATAAAATCATTTTATTTAAAGGTAATATTTTGTCATGGTGTGGCTACAGTATATTGAGTCTAATGAGGAGAAACATGAAAAAAGAGAAATTTGTACTAAAGCTTAGGATCAGCTTTGTAGCTCCGAAATACACACGCTGATAAATTTCAAATGTGTTCTTTAAACTTGTTTCTTTTCTTATTTTAGGTTGATAGGTAAGAGTATGACCTTTTCAATTTTATATTCTAAAGCTTCAACATCATTTTAGAAATGTGATGGAGAAAAGTAATTGTTAAGTCCTCAATTGAATTATCCATCGCTGTTCAAATTACTTCACTTGCATTTAGCCCCACCATCAGTCTACCTAATAAATATGAATTAATAAGAGTTTACAAAGGAACTCCATGATAAAAATCTAATGATTGCTTACAGGTCTTAAAATGTGTTCAGTCTTTTCTTGTGAATATGTTTCAGCAAAATGATCCTCTCATAACCCCCCACTTTTAAGTTGCTGTAATTTCAAATTGTAGTAGAAACAAATAACAGTTTTTCAGACATTTCCTATAGTGTAACAGAAGTCTAAACACCAGAATTCCCTAATTCAGAGTAATTGAACCCTGGCTTTGGATGGTCCCATATGAGCAAGTTAGAAATTGTGGTTTGTATGTTCACTAACTGAAAATTTTGTTTAAATTTGCCTGCACTTGGAAAGCCAGAAAAGGTCTCTAGTTATCTTTAGCACAGAAGCTTCAACCATGAAAGAACAAAGGCACTTCTGATTATATTAATGTACTGTTTTATCAGAAAGTTTAAGAATGTTCCGTTCACCATGGAGAAATACAATTTAGAGCAATTTAATTTGAAAGGAATTTAAAAAAGAATAAATCAGTGCTGCTTTTTTCTTTACCCCTTATAGAGAATGCTAACTTTTCAATAAAACCTGATCATAGTTAGTGAATTTTATTATTTACCTATTTAGCCAATAATATCTGTATGTGATTTATATAAATTATAGTATTACCTCTCAGTGCTTAAGAATCATGGTGTAACATTTTTATTTTTTGTATAACCTTGAGCCACTTTAGGCGGTGGTGACTCATCAGTGTGGTGCTGCTGACTCCTGAATAAATTGTATGACATTTCGCTTGTTTAAATATACTGAACTTACACATTGTCTTCAAAATGGTAGGTTACCTAAGAGCAGCTATTGCTCTAAGGTCCTTCAGAAGTTAAATTCTTGGAAACTAACCATTTGATTTACTTTCAGGTCTTTTCCAATGGTCATCTTGGAAGTGAAGAATATGACGTTCCTCCCCGGCTTTCTCCTCCTCCTCCAGTTACCACCCTCCTCCCTAGCATAAAGTGAGTTTTGTTGAATTTGGAGATCACTTGTCTGTGCATCAAGATATGGTAAAGAGTGGTTTTGAGAGGTTCTCAATACAGACACTACACGACGAATAGAAAGTCATTGATAGTAAACAGCCAGCTGTATTTACAAATTAACTTACCATAAATTAAGATCCTTCCCGATACTTTGCTGGTAACCACAACATCTATGAGACTTACCTAACTCTTGAGGTTACACATAGAGCAACAGGGAGAGAAAGCTAAGTATTCCTTGCATCAAAGAGGATAGAGTAGCACAATGAGGTATCCCTTCAAATTTACCTCTCCTCCTCAGAGGTAACCCATTTTATCTCAGCTTTCCAGTTTGACATCATGAAAGAATCTTTGGTTCTACCAGTTTTTTCATTTCTCACATCCATTCAGCTACCAAGTCCTTTTGATTACTCTTTTGGAGTTTTTCATATTCCTCTCCTCTTCTCCATTGCTCTAGCTTTGCCTCAGAGCTGGACAACTGAAAGAGCAACTGATCATCTCATATGATCGGAGATTTAGTATCAGTGGGTTTAGGGCTAGTACAATGAGATAAGTGGGTATCTCATTTGAAAAATGGGGCCGCAGAGGCACACTAGATATCTCTCATTGGTATCTTCCCAAGTTAAACCAGGATAAACTGGATATCCCAATTCTAATTTTCCTGCTCTTTATATGAAGTCAGGCTGTCTGCCTTTCCTCCAGTGTATTTTGTTCACTGCAACTGAGTTCATTTAATTTAAATTCTGCCTTCCCCCGGTCACTTTCCCACTCAAAAACCAGCATTGTTTCCCTTTTTCTATTAAATTAATTCTACACTCTTCTGCTAACAGTAAGATCCTACAGAATTTTACCCAACTAAAATATTGTTCAGTGATTCCTAATACTTGCCCTGTAATTTTATCTGGATTGTTTTTTCTGGCTTTCTGAGATTTTTATGCTGTTCCTCCTGTACTTTACCTTTTCCTAATCTTTATCCTAAAGGTCCGTATCTCAGACTGTATTTCTTTGTGAAATGATCTGTGACTTCTTCAATTGTAATGGTTAAGACTGATTCACATTCCTCTTCCTGCAGTTTATTTTCTACTCATTTAATTATATACTCTGCCATACTGTTTTCTGATTTTAATGTGGCTCTCCAGTTGAAAAGATTACAAGACTTTGAGGGCAAAACTGTGTTCTGTATCTCCCATGACATCTTACTGTATTTGATGTATACTAAGTAAATGATTTGCATATAGTAAGTAAGTACACAGAGAATACGTGGATGCTTGGTCAGTTGATTTAAATTTTATCTGCTGAGGTCCTTATTTCCAATTGAAAGTCTTAGAGCTTCTTCATTCCTTCATCTGCAGTTCACTGAACTCCCACTATACATATCAATGCAAACGAAAAATAAGGTAGATCCCAGCCCCCAAGAAATTTACAGTCTGCTTTGGAAAATAACATTAACATATATGAAATCAGTAGAGAACGGTATGCACGAACATTTATAATGCTAACTTAGTAGTTTCAAATGAGTTTGGAGGAGAGACTGTTATAGCCTTTGTGAATGAAGGATGTTTCATGGAGGGATGGCCATTTCCTGACTCATGAAGTACACGCACAATTGGGAAAGGCAGCATATGAGAAAAAACAAGGGTGTGAAATTTGACATCGTTCAGGGGATGGTGGGAAACTCAGTGAATTAGATCATTCTCCAGTGGGAACTTCTCTTGGAACTGCCAGATATTTAGCAGACATAGGAGTTGGAAGCAATTACACATACTCTGCGTAGTAGGCTCTAAATCAGTGACAACATGTGATGATATTCTAGCCCTAAATGAACTCTGGATATATGTGCATGTAATAAAACATCTAAGCTCAATTACCTCTCATAACTCAGAAAACATTAGAAAATGAAATCTTGCTAATTAGAGATTAAATTTTCACATTCTGTTTATTAAATTCATATTGGCAAGCAAGCTGGAAGTTGCAGTTTGCTTCATTTGTATTTAACATTAAATACCTGCTTCTCCTGTAAATGAAGCAAGAATAACAAATTCATAGTAAAATGTATTTTTTCTAATACTTCAATTTGTAAGTGCATCTAAAATTAGTCATACTTTCTCCCTATTTACTCTTGATTTTTCACTCAGAAACAGTGCAGTTGTTTCACTTAGAGTAATAATTTTAACAGTGCACGCTTACCAGCAAATTAGTTTTCAATTTGGCATGCTGCATGTCAGTCATAGTTAGCAATACAAATGTTAGCTTTTAATGGCACATTTATCTCTCCAGTTTATTTTTCTTTCTGACTCTGTAGGTAGCAGTTGTTCATTGTAGACAATATGCAAAGTATATAAAAAAGAAAAAAGTGAGATACATAAGTATAAGCATACGCAGATGCTAAATATCAATGTCCAGAGTTTTAACATTTTGACTTTTTTGTTTAAACTTGTTTATACCTTGTTTAGATTATATTGTAGAGATAATTTTATGCCCTCCTTTCTTAACATTATCATAAGCATTTTTCTTAGTTGTTTAGTTATACACTGGGTTTATTATAAAACCAGCATGGAATGCTGATGTGAACAGTAGAATAAAATCAGACTGTGTACCACACCTGACTCCGCCATTAAGTATTTGTCTTTTTTGTTGTTGGTTTTTTTTTTGAGATAGAGTCTCACTCTGTCACCCAGGCTGGAGTGCGGTGGCGCGATCTCGGCTCACTGCAACCTCTGCCTCCTGGGTTCGAGCCATTCTTCTGCCTCAGCCTTCTAAGTAGCTGGGACTACAGTCACCCGCCACCATGCCCGGCTAATTTTTTTATTTTTAGTAGAGATGGGGTTTCACCATATTGGCCAGGCTGGTCTCGAACTCCTGACTTTGTGATCCGCCTGCCTCGGCCTCCCAGCGTGCTGGAATTACAGGCATGAACCACCACAGCCTTTGTCTTATTTTTAACGGGGTAACTTCTCTGGCCTTTCCCCATCTGATAGAAGAGAGGATCTGTTTAACTTAAATTATCTCCAAAATCCTTTTGAGATTCAACTTTTTAGGTTTTATACAGTGTGTTTTTTTAAAGAATACTGATGGCAAACCTGGCAACCTAACAGTGAGTCGAGAGTCCTGGTTCTGGATCGTCTTAGAACAGAGGTCTTAGCAAAATGCCACTCACAGAAATAAGAATGTCGGATGTTTGAGAATTCATTTCCATCTTAGACTCTTGGTGCATGTTTCAAAATCAGGCCAAAGCAAAAATTACACGTTGCTACCAAACATACACTTCTCTAGTTCTCACAAATGTTGAAAACTCCAGTGTTAAATCCAAGAACGTCAAAGCTAGCATTTACCTTTATATTTATACTATGTTGTTATACATATTTACAGAAATAGTATTGTTAAATATTTGATACTGTTTACTGATTTCCATTTACCTGATGTCAGAGACTGCTCTGTGATAGTGTTTCCTTTCCTGTTAAACTGTATCTTTGCAGTTATTTGACTTTTATTGTGTAATTTGTCTTGAGACCTGGAAGAGTATGAAATTTACTTCTAAAAAATATACTGTTGTAAAAGCAATCTGAAATTACTTGTATCTATATACTTAATTTTTCTAAAATGATGTTTTTTTCTAAAGTAATGTTTTTTTCTAAATGGTTTCTGCTTAACATCTTTGACACTTAGCTATAAGTACAAAATTTTAAGTAAATCCTAGAAACATGGGTAATTACTGTTTTGGAGGGAGAACAAAGTAATCCTATGTGGATTCTTTTTACTTTATAGTTTACATTATTTATTTACTAAATTATATTTATTTTGAAATAATTTGATTTTTCAAAATTAAAACTAAATGATACTCTGAATAGTTAAGGAAATATTTATTTTACTTGACACACAATAGTCTGGCAAATGAACAGAGGCATTATTACAAGTAATAATGGAGTAATTACTTCCAGGTAAGATAATGTTCTGAAATGCTGAGGAATATCTTTTTTTTTTTTTTTTTTTAGAATTTTTTTTTGTGTGTGTGCCTTGTCTTTTAGAGATGGACCTTTTGTGCTTTTGACATATTAAACTTAGGCTTTCAAATACCCATGAACCAATATTACTTGGTTTGCATTTTTGTAAGAAAGGTTTTTTTATTATTGGAAGTGGTATTATCTATTTTTATGAGTATATATTCTTATAATATATATTTTCCTAAAGAGATAAGTGCTTACATTTTTGGTTCCATAAACAGAGAATACAAATTTCACCTAACTGTCCTATTTTCATTCAGTTGCTTTACTGACTAGAGGTTCAGTGTGTACAAGATAAAATCCTTTATCCTCTTTGGAATTTAAGCTCTAGTTAGGGAGAAGAGAAAGTAAACAAGTAACTATATTGTATATTGTCAGCTAGTGGTAAGTGCTAGGAGGAAAAATAAGCAGGGAAGAGGATAAATAATGATAGAGAGGTTTATACTTAGATGAGGTCATTAGGAAAGACCTCTCTGAAAGGCAAATATTTGAACAGAAACTTGAAGGAAGTAAGGGAGCAAACCAAGAGGTTATCTGTGTGAAGAGCACAGAAGCTGGATAGAACACAGTACAAAGCAACTTCAAATCTGTTGCTCCGATTTACAAACAAGTTAGTGAAAATGCTTATAAGTAAAGCTTATCTTAAAGCTTGATAGTATACCACACAGATGTTTTTGATGTCATGAAAGACCCTTCAAAATTAGCATGTATATGATAAAATTTAGTGTTTTGAGGAAATGATTTATATGTGGCACATGTGCAAAAATCATTTCAAATACAGCTATATTTTGTTTTGTCTCTTCTCTGGACTATTTATTTGAATTAGACATTTTCCCTGTTAGGATTGGGATAATGTAATATAAGAAATATGGAATAATGTATAGGGCAAGCTCTAAAGATTCTAACAGAAGATATTTTTCATTACTTGCCTTCAGATACTATTAAAGGAAGATAGATCCTTATGTGTAGAAAACAAGCTTACTAATTAAGCATAGCGTTGGATACTATCTCCTGTGCTGGCCTGAAAATTCACCTGTTTCCTGGTTTGTTTCAAATGTGCATATGTAGAAGATGAAAGTATTTATCACTGAAGGCTCAAATAGCTAACACTATGAATTTAATAAAATGTCCAGATTGTGGGGAGGGTGACTATGCATCTTTGAGAGTGTGTGTCTCTATGTATTACCAGAGTATTAACTCAGTAATAACAGCAACAGTGCAGAACATTCTGTGAATGTAGGATGAGAATATAAAGGGATTGCAGTAATAAGTGTAATGGTAGGCTTTAATGTGGAGTCAGCCAATACCATTTGTTCATCTTTATTCCTCTGGTATCCTAAAAATTTCCCGTAAGTTTAGTCAGTGACTGAAAATTGTCCCATGCCCCGCAAGATAGAATTTTTTTCTACTGCCAAATGTTGTATATATTAATAGATAATAACTAATTATAAATCTAATTATTTTGCCAGTTATTTAGTAGCAAGTAAAATTAAACCTGTTTTTTGAATGAGTTTGTAGAGGAAAATAAAACCCCACGTGTCATTCCAGATGGTGTAATTAGTTACATGACTTTAGTTCTTTATTTTGCTATTTTATATACATCTTCTTTACCTCATTTGTACCATCCTCTTATGTTATTTTTTGTGATAGAAACCATTTTTTTTTCAGAACTGGATAAGATTACTTTTTAATAAAAACCATGTAGTCTTAAATAAAACATACTGGAATGTTATTCTTATAAATTGGCTTATTTCTAATCTAAATAGACTATTATACTGATATTAACAATTTTTATTAAAAACCATAAGCAGAAAAATAAAATCTGAATCTTTAGAACTTTATTAAAAAGGTGATAAATGGGACACCTAAGTATTTTTTTCATATTTATATACAAACACCACTTGAAGACTATTTTTTCACTTCTAGATATAATTCTCTAAAATCCATTTAAGCTAACAACTTATACTAGTAAGTTTTAGCAATAAGCCTTATCTCCATGAAGTATTAGATGAGCTTTGCTTTTCACTTCATTCGGAAATAATCTACTGATTTGTGGCAAAGCCACAAATGGGGGAAATTACTCGAGAAATTGTCTATCAATGAAAGTAAAATATCAAATTAGCTGCAACATATGTGATTTTAAAAAGTGTCCATTGTTGACTCATAATGAACTGCTTCTTTGGAAACTTAAATCTTTGGAGGGAACCTGCAACAGGCAGATGTTAGAACATTTCTGATATTGAATAGTTGTTGAATGTTTAGTGAGAAATACTGTTTTCTTTTTACATAGTGTATGCTTGAATTGCATAGAAAGGGATTCATTATAAATGAAAATATCTTAGGCATAGAAAGGATGTACAGTATTTATTTCTCATTTCATTTGATAATAGAACCCATTTTGGTCCTTGACTTAGCTAAATTGATGTCTGTGTTTACAGGAATTTATGGAGAAGTAATATTATAAGACCCTCCCAGCTCCAGTGCCATCAGATCACCGTTTTGTAGCCCATATACTTAACTTCCTTTAATTGGAAAGTAAATCCTCCAAAATTAAACCATAACAGGTGTAATAATAGATTATTATTAAGGCCCTTAGGTTATGCTGTAGGTAGTGACATTGGACCTTTTGTCACTATATCACTGTGCTTTTGTCTCCCTGTAAAGCTCATGTGAATTCTAAGGTTGCTGAAACAACAAGAATTTAAAGATCAGTATTGAAATTTTTTTCAAAGATAGGTATTGTATTTGAAAAATCTTAGTTTTTCTTTGATCTTTGAATGTCTTAGAGACTTAGATAATATCTTTGAAACTTGAATCTTTTGATTTTTCAAAATGCCTTCTTGTAATGTTCGCAAAGAAAAGCCCCTAAAATTGTTTCCGTTCTAACTAATAAAAAGGAATAAAAATGAATGTTAATTCAGGCATGTTTGTTTAATATACCAAAGGCCTCTTGCTCCCTCTACAGAAGGTGCTTCAAAATTGCAGTCACTTAGTTTTTTGTTTTTTGGTTTGTTTTTTTTTCCTTTTTAAATTGAACAGATTTCTCATGAGGTTCATGATGATTAGTGTATTTGCAATGCCTTGCAAACTAGTTCGTCTTCCTAAAGTGAATCAGGTTGAGTTTGTGCATTTCTGCTTTGGCATTTTTCATTGGCTTCAGCCAGGGTTAAACTCCAGTAGCAACAGCTATGAAAAACATTATGTTTATGTTTGCCTATTTGTTTGGGTTTGTTTTATTTGGTTTATTTACTCTTATGGATAAGTGAAATCCTTAATATTTTTGATATGAGATGATGGTTTTACTCGTTTTAATTCTCTTTTATTTAGCCAGGGAATCTAAGCCATAAAAATAATGTACTCTACTTCAAAGACTTAAAAATAAGTTATCTCACTATCTACATCTAATCATTCCATTCATTTTTAGCTCTCAGTTGTTGGTAGGAAGAAAAACCTAACAACTTCAACTATAATTTCACAGGATAGTTAAGTTTTACAGAATTAAACTGGATATTTTTCCAACTATAAATAATACTCACAGGAGACAAAAAGTTTGACCATTCTGTGAAGACTTCTTTAATATATAAAACTACCATGCTTATTATTTTAACATCATACTTTACCCATTTAATTTAAATTGAGATAAAATATTAATATTTTAATAGCTTTGGTTTGAATAAATTTATACATTTTATCTTACGAATCCAACATCTTTTTATTTTATTCAACAGGTTACTAGTTTTTCCTATTGTGCCATTTAAAATTGTAAGGATGAAAATTCTTTTATCCCATCAAGAGTCTTAACAAAAGATTGAAAATCCTTTTCATTTGTATTTAATATAAGAACAGCTTCTCAGATGATACCCTGTAATTGAATAATGAACATAAGTGATAAAGTAGCTTCTTTGACTTGAATATGTCACATCAGACTTGCCTGTTTTGAATATTATGCTTAAACTAGATTGGATTTTTTTTCCCCTGGTAGGTGTACTGGTCCGTTAGCAAATTCTCTTTCAGAGAAAACAAGAGACCCAGTAGAGGAAGATGATGATGAATACAAGATTCCTTCATCCCATCCTGTTTCCCTGAATTCACAACCATCTCATTGTCATAATGTAAAACCTCCTGTTCGGTAAGAATACGGGCAGCTTTTTGCCACTTAGATCTGCATAAGCATTATCATTTGCAACGTTTGTTTTTAAACAATTGATTTACGTCTAGTTAAAAATCCTTGATTTCAAGCTCAAAGCCTTCTCTTCCAGTATACCATTCCCTGCATTACTTCTAAAGAAAACTAAAAGATGCAGATTTCTCATTAATCAGGAAGTCACTTTATTTGATCAGTTCTAAGCATGTATCTCATGAAGAAAAAATTAGTGCTCAGAAACTAATGTATTATTCTGACCTTCCTTAGAATTTTTCTTCATAATGTAAAGACTAGTATAATTTATTTTCATTTTCCTTCTTGATGTACTTGCTACCTACTTCTATTCAGATTTTGAAGAATGGGAACAAATACCAAGTTGTTTCCCTTAACTTTTTGTTTTTCTATCAAGTGCTGTTTTACCTTCCTTCAGATCAAATAAGAATGTGAGGAATAGGCTAGGCGCGGTGGCTCACGCTTGTAATCCTAGCACTTTGGGAGGCTGAGGCGGGAGGATCATGAGGTCAGGAGTTCGAGACCAGCCTGACCAACATGGTGAAACTCTGTCTCTACTAAAAATACAAAAAGTAACCGGGCGTGGTGGCGGGCGCCTGTAGTCCCAGCTACTCAGGAGGCTGAAGCATGAGAATCGCTTGAACCCGGGAGGCGGAGGTTGCAGTGATCCGAGATCGCACCACTGTACTCCAGCCTGGGCGAGAGAGCTAGACACTGTTTCAAAAAAAAAAAAAATGTGAGGAATAATGGGGGTTTTTTGTTACTTTTGTTTGCTTATTCTCACTTACATGGGGATAGCCTTGGTCTTTGACTTGGAAGCCCCATTAAGGTAAATAAGAGTTATTAATAATATGTTGTTTGTATTGAAATATTAATTTATCTTTAAGTAAAAGCATGAGTCTGCATTTATATTATTGAATTTATAAACGGAAATCTCATATTTCTGCGTTTGTTTGTTTTACCTGACTGACATGTATGAGGTACTCAGTACTCTCAGCTTCAAAACTTAGTTTCTGAGTTCTGCTTTCCTTTGTATAACATTCCTGGGGCCATGCTTGGCACCTAGAATAGGACTCCAGTACTGCTGTTGGCCCTGCATTCCAGCGTCTCTCCAGGACTGACTGAAGGATAGGGGAGATGGCAATTACTTCAGTCCTCTGTGCCATCTTTACTTAGTGTGCCTTTTCCTTTCGAGGTCAAGTCAATCAACTGAAAACATTTTATAAGTACGGTGTTCCCTTCTTTTCCAATGAAAAACTAAAAAATGTTTTAATGTGTTTCTTCAGGCATCTCACTGAGGTAGAAAATGCAGCACTTGGAAAGAGAAGCACATTTTCATTTTAAGCAGATGTCTGTCTTAATAAGTGACCTTGGTTAGAATTATCAACATTGTGCTGAATTATTACCCAGAATTAACAGTCTACACCGCAGGACTTTATTTTTTTTAAAGCAAGAACCTAAACACTCCTTGCTATTGCTGGTGTTTAAATAAGAAATTTGTTGATAAAATAGTATCATTGAGAAGACAAAGAAATAACGAGGAGGTAATTTTATGTATCAGAAGAACCAAGTAGCTAGTGATGTATTTGAGAACAAAAGATATTCCTTCTCATCAAATATAAGTTGTTACAATTTTCAGTTCTTTGGCTCTTACAGATGTGCAGTAATTTTTAAAAACTAAAGTAGGATGAGCTTTTTTGGTCTCTTTGGGAGTCTTTTTTTTTTTTTTCATTGCTGAATAAGTGAGGAGTATATTTTAATACGTTAAATTTTAATTGTTACATCATATTGGATGAGTTTTTTTGTGGCAGAGCGCCCAAATCTTGAAAATAAATTTGAATTATAACCATCATTACCATTTTTCTATTGTTACAGAAGAGTAATAAATGTTGATAATCACTAAATGTAATTGGAGTGAATTCTTTATCTAATTTGTTCTTGAAAGCTGATGAAGTATCTTCTTTCGTCCTCTCCAAAGAGCTCTTTAAGCTTAACTCTTTCTTTCCCTGTGTGTATTTTTCCCCCTTTAAAACATCAGGAGAAGTGAATTGTCAATATGTAGAAAAAGTGACACAGTAAATGAATAATTCAATTTAATTTCAGTAAAAATCCATCATTGTTATGAAGGTTCAATACGTGATAACTATTTTTAAATGAACTATATCTGGCCCCTTAAAGAGAAGTGGCCACCAGAGAGAATAGAAATGAATTTCAGATGAAGCATTCTTGCATTATCTATTCAAATATCCACCATCTCCTCCATTACATATGCACTTTTACTTTGCTCTAAAAATTCAGAGTAAATCAGAGGAAAGTAAAATGTAAACTCTGATTTCTATAGCTCTTTGTCAGTTGATTGTTATAGAGCTATATACTGAAGCAAAATATGCTCCCTATCTTCTCTTTGTGCTGCTATCTTCCCATGGCCCAATTTTAGCCATTGTGTTCACAGTATGATTCCAAAGAATTAATACCAACAATTCGGCTGGGTGCAGTGGCTCACACCTGTAATCCCAGCCTCCTTTGGGAGGCTGAGGTGGGGAGATCATTTGCGGCCAGGAGTTTGAGACCGCCTGGGCAACATGGCAAAACCCTGTCTCTACTAAAAAATAAAAATAAATTGGCTGGGCGTGATGATGCATACTTGCAATCCCAGCTACTTGGGAGGCTAAGGCATGGGAATTGCTTGAACCTGATAGGCGGAGGTTGCAGTAAGCCAAGATCGTGCCACTGCACTCCAGCCTTTGCAACACACAGACACACATGCACAACAAAACAAAAAAAGCCCCAACAACTGAAGCATACTTTTCTAGTGAGTAGTACCCTTTACAAACACATTAAAATACTGTGCTTGTCATGTACCCGAGGCCTTTGCTAAAGTCATTTTTTGCAGTGTCAGAGGACCAGAATTTTGTTCTTGGCAGTGGTGAAATAGTACCACAGGCTCTAGTTCTTTGAATGTTCCTGTCAGAATTATAATGGAATTACTGAAAGTTTAATAGTTTTTCTTCTTTTATGGGCTGTAGCTTATTTTTAAATAAGGAAATTTTCCGTTACAGAAGCAAAAATGTGATATTAAATACTATCAACAAATAATGAAGTCATTGAGACCGCTATATGTTTTGCCTTGGCACATACTTCTTTTTTTACTTCAAAAACTTGACCAGGTTCTATTGAATTTTTCCACAGAGATAAGTTAATTTTACATATGTGTTTAGGATATCAACAATTTTTGTGGCCCTTGTAATTCTTGGTTATAGTTTACAAAAAGAGACTCTGTTCCTTCAGATATTTACTTCTACATTTTAAAATAAGGAGTATCTTGATGTTATTACTGATAATTTTTCCAGAAAAGAAAATATATGTTCAAACTTTATTAAATGAGCAGGAATTCTAGTTCCCTCTACCTCTTGAATTACTTTTCATTGGAAAATATTCTCCTTATATGATTTTATTGTGAACTGTCCTTTAGGTCTTGTGATAATGGTCACTGTATACTGAATGGAACACATGGTCCATCTTCAGAGAAGAAAACAAACATCCCTGACTTAGGCATATATTTAAAGGGTACGTATAGAATATAATTTCCTTTGTGATGTACATCTTAATGGTCAGAATTTAAAGGCAAAATTTCATGCCATTGTACTGAAAATACATTAAGGTTTTGTGTTATCCTCTAGGAGATGTTTTTGATTCAGCCTCTGATCCAGTGCCATTACCACCTGCCAGGCCTCCAACTCGGGACAATCCAAAGCATGGTTCTTCACTCAACAGGACGCCCTCTGATTATGATCTTCTCATCCCTCCATTAGGTTGAAACCTTTAAAAACATTTTCAACAACCCACCTCTCCTTCTTCTCTTAATTTCAGAATTTTCAGAATTCAGAGTTCACTATAACACAGACTCACTGGGTTGTGAATGTGCCTGAAATTAGAATGGGTTCTCCAGGGATGGTGACTCCCAAGTTCACGAGAACATTACTCCATGTAGATGATTAAAGTAGTAGTGTAATAGTTGGGCATCAGTCAGGTTTTAAGCAAGTTGTTTTGTCCATACTAAATGTAGTCTAAAAACACATGAGAGCTTTGTGCTCTAGTAGTTTTGAAGTGATGACTTGAAGTGTTCAGATTTTCTTTAAGTATAATAATTCTTAATGAATATGAACTTGCTTTTCTTGTAGCATGAGCAGTTCCACTTATGCTAATTAAATTATGCAAAATTAAATAGTTATAAGTAGAGAACTGATAATAAATTCTGTTTTATTCTAATCATTACAACTATAACACATTCAAAAAACTCTCAATTTCCTTGTTTCAAATTATAATATGAAGAAACATCCTATGTGTATTTGTGTGTATCCACAGGTGAAGGTACACGTAGGTATGTGTGTATGTTGAAGTTGACTGGTGCCAGTGTCACTGTTAATTTCATTAATTAGGAAACATCTCATCCTGTTTTTAGAAGACAGTTGGAATGTCTGCGCACCTTACGTAAGGCTTCACAATAACAAGTCATTGTAACATAAAATAATATCTGAAGAAAATCAATTTACAAGCTTTTCTGAATTGGCTGTTAGGCCACCAGAAATACGAAATGAACCCTTCCATTTTCTCACAAGTACCACTGACTAGTATTTTGAATGACACAATAGCAGTATCTTTTGCTCCTGTTCACTCTATAGTTCAGGACTGTATTCCCATCTACATCGATTACAAAAGCCTCCTAACTTTCTTACCTACAGTCTTTCTCTCCCTTCTACTTCTTTCTGCACACTGGTTTTAGACATATTACCCAGATGTTCATCACCTGGATAAGCATTGTTCAATAAAGCTTTCTGTGGTGATGTAAAGGATCTGTATATTTGCAGATGGGTTAAATGTGGTTATGGAACTGACTTTTCACTAAATTTAAATAGCTATATGTGGATGGGTGACTACTTTATACGACAAAGTAGATAGATTCTCCAACCTGTCTTTTTACGTTGGCCTTTTTCTAGGTCTTCTTGTGCATGTCCTTTTTTCTTCATACTATTTACTCTACTTAGACGATCCTGCCCTTGCATTTGACAAATAAATTTTTGAGCCTTCTGATATCCCAGTACTTTCTGTTCTTCAGTACTTCACTGAATACTGCTTGTCTACATTTCTCTTTCTTCATCCAATGCATATGTCTCTTTTATGGGACCAGTCGAACACTTTCACCTGTAACTCATACCTATTTGTGAGCTTTTTCTTAAGCTCCTTTCATGGAATCTCAGCTCCTTGAGTCAGAGCCTTATAATTTTGATTTTCATATCATGCATGACCCTGGCATGGTGCCTGATGTTTAAGGGCTGAAAAAAGATTTGAATAAATATGATAATGTGGGAAATAGCTAAAAGTTAAAATGATAGCAAAACTCTCTTCTGCATCTTCAGATATGTTAATAAGAAAAATATGATGATTGAAGAAATTATTCTGCAAATTTTTTCTAAAGCAAGTTCAGTAAACAGTAATATCTTTTTTTTTTTTTTTTTTTTGAGACGTAGTCTTGCTCTGTCGCCAGGCTGGAGTGCAGTGGCACAATCGCAGCTCACTGCAAGCTCCGCCTCCCGGGATCATGCCATTCTCCTGCCTCAGCCTCCAGAGTAGCTGGGATTACAGGTGTGCCCCACCACCAAGCCCAGCTAATATTTTATATTTTATACAAATAAAAGACAGGGTTTCACTATGTTGGCCAGGATGGTCTAGATCTCCTGACCTCCTGAGCCACGCACCTCGGCCTCCCAAAATGTTAAGATTACAGGCGTGAGCCATGACATCCAGCCTCATTTTTCTTTAAATATGCCATTATGTTTAAATCATTCAACTTAAAAACATGAATTTTTATTATTAGAATATGTGTTTGTGTATACCCTGTCTCATAAAGTATTTTGAGATAGCTTACAAAATTACATATGCTTTTTTTTTTTTTTTTTAAGACTCAAGGTAATGAAAACTGTGAGTAGAATAGTAAGGTGTGTCAGGGGACAAATAAGTAGATATAAAAATATGCTGCAACATTCTAGTTATTAAAGCTGGGAAATATGCAAATGTAAGTAGTGTTTGGAACCAGAAAAGTTTCTATATTTAGCTGTTCTTCTGTAGCTAAATCTGATAAATTGAAAAATATATTCCTCTGCTCTAGGTACATTTTATATATATTTTGACAGCATATCAAATATATGAAACATTAGGTTAAATTTAAAATCCAGTGAAATAAACTATATGGGATAATCTAAACTATTCTGTGACATTAAATTATATGTATTTGATGTGATTTTCCAATTAAAGGCTGCGAACTCTTTTTGTTACACAGAAAATCCTGTTTTCATGGTGTGACTGATAATAATTTTTAGTTCAAACTCTGAGTCTTAATATTATAAAGGTTACAAGTGAACTATGAGCTGTTTCATAAGTTACAATGCTGGTTTTTACAAAAAGGCCTGATAGAAAAAGTTTGCATTGGTGTGTTTATATGTATGTGTATGTGTATGTATGTATGTTTATATGTATATGCGTGTGTGTGTTTCTCTCCAGAATCTCCCACAAAATAATGAGATCCCGTTATCAAAGTTGGTGAACTGCTGGATAAACCCTGCGAGTGAAATTCTTTATAAGCAGCAAGAGAAAATCAGTTATTACTTTTGTTTGATGCTGTGTATTTTGATTAATGAAGTTCTGCTGCTGATATCGACCTTTCTTTAAATGCAGGTGAAGATGCTTTTGATGCCCTCCCTCCATCTCTCCCACCTCCCCCACCTCCTGCAAGGCATAGTCTCATTGAACATTCAAAACCTCCTGGCTCCAGTAGCCGGCCATCCTCAGGACAGGATCTTTTTCTTCTTCCTTCAGGTAGGAGGGAAAAGCCAAAGAAAACTATTCACTTAAAGCAAAAATATTTCCAAAACCGTACTATCAAATAAATGCTAGTGATTCATTAGTCTCTACCTTCCTAACAGAACAGAAAAATTCCTGGGTTGTAAAAGTAGCAATTGTGGGTACATTTGTTTGTCAGTTGATTGGTCTAATGCCAACAGAATTAGAGAGATGGAAAGAGCAATAAAGAACTGCAGAATGTAGAAATGATGCTATAGAGATTGTCCAGTCCAGAAACCTCCTTATGTTACAAAATGCAACCCTGAGAACCAGAACTGCTCAGGGGTTAAGCTGATAGTAATGGGAACATATTTAGACTTTGTCTCTTGATTCCCAATGCAGTGTTTTTTAATAGGTTTTTAAAATTTTACTAGATATGCCTTAGTGTCATAATTTTGTTCAAAACATAAGATTTTGGTAAATTACATTGTTATAACATGAATAGAGAAGTTTTTCTGAAATAGCTGCATTTTATTTTTTTGTGATATTTTTAATGCCTCGGTGTGTATATACTCACTAATTATTGGTATTCAAAGGAAAACTAATTTTTTCTTAGTAACTATTTAATGCTATTTAATATTTATTTATATATTTATATATTTATTTTTAAGATGGAGTTTCACTCTTGTTGCCCAGGTTAGAGTGCAGTGGCATGATCGCAGCTCACTACAAT
>NW_012099543.1:2098434-2110242 GCF_000951045.1 Mandrillus leucophaeus | reverse complement strand
GTATATTTTAAAATTTCAAAAGAGGATCTGAAATAAAAATGAAGACTTAATAAACCATCTGCTGCATTAGTTAGAATTATCAGGAAAAAGAAAATAAATTGTTATGTGGAATCTGCTGATACTAATTAACAGTTCCAGTCTGTCCTATTAGTGATACTGTGCCCTGAAACCTTTGCCTCCTGGACTTGGTTTGGGAAAATATAGGGTAAAGATATTCTTGTTTTCATGAGTTCCTTACATTTCTACATGAGATAAATCATGAAAATCTTTAAAAAGTGCTCAGTTTGTCCTTTAGCTACATATGTGCCTCATGGAAACTTGAGAATCTTTATTCCCAACTGATTCCCTTATCAGTTTCCTCAGTTGATTATTAGTCATGTCTACCATTAGTTTTTCTTAGTGTTTTTTTCTTTACTTGGTTTGATAGTTTAGAAAGTTTGAAGAGTTTTGATAAGACACACAAGTTATGGACATACAACTTGAATACACAGCTTCACTTTCTTAAAGTGGTTTATTTTTCAAGAATAATCTTCTGCTTAATTTTTCATCAGTAAATATTGATTGAGCCATTCACTGTTTACCCACTTGTGATAGATGCCTCCTGACCTCTGGGACCTCATGAGTTCACTGGATGCTGCCAATTAAAGCACTAGTGTCATAACCCATTCCAGTCCAAGCAGGAAGTATAGTGTATTAGTCCGTTTTCACAGTGCCATAAAGATACTACCCAAGACTGGGTAATTTATAAAGAAAAGAGATTCCATTGACTCACAGTTCCTCGTGGCTGGGGAGACCTCAGAAAACATACAATCACAGCAGAGGTGAAGGGGAAGCAAGGCACGTCTTACATGGCAGCAGGTGCAAGAGAGAGTGAGCAAGTAGGGGAAATGCCAGACATTCATGAAAAACCAGATCTCATGAGCACTCACTATCATGAGAACAGCATGGGGGAACCACCCCCATGATTCAGTCACCTCCCACCAGTTCCTTCCCTAACACGTGGGGATTACAACCCAAAATGAAATTTGAGTGGGGACACAGAGCCAAACTATATCATAACTGCTTAGGCTTTTATTCATATAGCTACATGTCAACACTGCTATATTTTGCTATTTTTTTTCACTTATTCAAAACTTTGTCTTATACATAGACTTTAACATAATTTTTAGAACAATGAGTCATTCTAAATCTTAGTTACTTAAACTTCCTGATGCTAAGTTCAGGATAGTTTCTGGCTCCCCTGTCACCTTTTATATATGTAACTTAAGCCCCAGTAGATGAAACTTTGATGTTGTGGCATTTTTGAAAAATAAAGTCAAGCTCTCAAAGAGCTATAATAGAAGAGAATATTTTACACAATTACACACTTTTACCTGTTTTTGTCAAGAGAATTAATTGTAACAGGTTTTATTTATTTTGTCTTAATTGTTCATTTCCTTTTATGTAAAAATCTTCATAAAGATACCCCTCAGGATTAACTGCCAAAAAATTACTAGTTTAAAATGAAAATGTCCCCTCTTATTAGCTAAAATGCAAGTTTTATAAACTGTTTTACTTATTTTATAGATTTGCCTGTTTTGTGTTTGCATGGCTGCCAGGGAGCTCAACAACAGTTATCCTTAACTTAGAGTGTCAGGCTAGCATGGGGGTCAGGGCCATGTTCTTCAAGCCTGTTGACTCTCTCTTGACCCTCTTAATACATGGACATATTCTAAGTCTGTTCCAAATAATGTTGACATCTCTTACAATAAGTATTTCTAAAAAAAAAAACAGGCAACTTTTTTTTCTTCCTTTTCCAGTCTTTCATGTCATTTACATGACAAATTTCTAGTCTGGTACCAGATCCTTTATGACTTTTTTTTTTTGTTTGGGGGACAGGGTCTCACTCTGTTGCCCAGGCTGGTGTGCAGGGGTGCGATCTCAGTTCACTGCAACCTCTGCCTCCAAGATTCAAGTGATTCTCCTGCCTCCGCCCCCTAAGTAGCTGGGATTATAGATGTGCAACACTACACTCCGCTAATTTTTTATATTTTTAGTAGAGATGGGGTTTCACCCTGTTTGCCAGGCTAGTCTCGAACTCCTGACCTTATGTGATCCCCCCGCCTCAGCCTCCCAAAATGTTAGGATTACAGACGTCAACCACCCAGCACCTTTATGTCTTTCATTGTGACAATTATTTTGATTCAAATTTAAAGCCATGTATATTAACTTTCCTCCTTTTCAAAAGAAATATTTTAATATTTTAATGCTGTTACATAGTATCATAGAGCATAAAGGTTTTTTTGGCTGATAAATGAGCATTTGAGTATTGTTTTGCAAAGTATTTAATACATCATACTGTCTAAAAAAATGTAAAAGATTCTCGATAGCAGTTCTTCTCCCTAAGAATTGACTTTATTAAGAATATGCTACAAATGCTAAAGTTTAACTCAGTAGTTTTAGAACTATAAAAGGTAAATAAAAGGGACTGCTAAATTTAACCAACTCTGTGAGCATTTTGCTGTTGTTTTCATTGTTCAGTCTGTGAAATCTTAGTCTGGTGTAATGATACATGTTTTCTAAACATTATTGAGATTTGTTCCTGAGGAAATAATTATTTCTAATTAAAGACAAATGATAGGTGTCTTAGGAAAAGAGGTTGAATTTCCTTATGATATTATACTAAGTACCTAATCAAGCCTACACTTTTATTCCAGCATTCAGTGCCCTGCACAGTTGGGCCAGGTTCAGCTTTTCAGCCTTATAGCTCATTGACTTCTATATAGTAGTGATTGTCAAACTGCAGTCTCCTATGTCTCTGCAAAAGAGCCTCAGGACTCTTGTAGGATCAAGGGGGCAGGGCAAGCAGAGCCAGGGCTCTCGTTCTTCTTTAATCTCTTTTTCTATTTTAGGCTTTCATACAAGATTTCTTTTGGCAGAATAGTAATGCCTATAGCTGTACATGAGCCATCAATTTTGGACAGGCCAATCATTTGTTAACAAAACCTGAAGTCCTCAACCAAAAAGCTTTACACTTTTTTGTCTCCAATCCCAAGGCTACCACTAGTGTATGTGTGCTTTTTTCCATATTACAAAAAAGTACTTCCTTTTTGCTGGTGAATTGAAGTAGACACCCCTCTGTCTACATTGTGCCAGGCCAGGACTCAAGAAACAAAACAAAGGTTGTATTTAAGTCCTTCTCATAACCATAACTAGGTGTGTTTGTGCAGTGCACAAAATACAGTGTTTGTCAGTGCTTATGCTACCTTTCTTTTGCTGTTTCTCTAACCTGTAATCTCATTTGAAGATCTTATCTAAAGTCACAGTTAAACTCTGAAAGCTAGCCAAATTGACTTTATTAAAGATAAATGAAAGTTTTATTCTTGGATCCAGAAATGCATGAGTAAAATATGAAGAAAATCCAGATCACTAGCAACAATTGTTGAAAAGGTTTTAGGGGTTTTGTTGACTACAGTCTTTATAAAGCATTGTCATGATAAGGAAGCTCATGCCATTTGGGACTTGAACTCACAGAATTCAAATCTGAGGAGTGAAGTCCTCCACAGCGCTCAGCGTTTGCGGAGACCAGGCAGACGTTGAAGCATTAATGGGCTAGAGCAGCGGTTCTCAAATGGTGTTCTCCAGATTCACAACATTAGCATCTCCTGGGGATTTGCTTTAAAATGAAAATTCAAGACTTAATACATCAGAAGCCCTGGGAATGGGACCCAGTGGTCACAAGCCTTCCTGGTGATTCTGATGCATATTCTCAAGTTTGAAATATGCTGGGCTGGGGTATTCTCAAAAGAGTGCAACCAGGATGATAAAGTAAACTAGAGTGGATTAAAAGAACTGAGAATTGGCTCAGAGAAGAGAAGACCTTGGATGTAGATGAGAGTTGTCTTTGGTTACAATATTTGGTTACAATATTTCTTCCATGTCACTTCAGAAGGTAGGAGTAAGATCAATGGGAAATGTTAAGAATGAAAATTGCATTCATCCTACAAAGAAGTTTCCTAAATCATTACGAATTGTTCTACCTGAGTGTAGTGAGTTATCTGACACTGGGGGATTTAAACCAATGATAGATCATTACACATTAAGATAAGAACGTGAGCTAAAGCATGAGGGCAGCAAAGAGGGGAGAACTTTGCTTCACCTAAATGGCTCTTCAAACCTTTTCTAGCAATTAGTTTCTGCTTTGATATACTCTATTAAAATTTGGGGGATAATTGATAAATTTTCCAGGTGGTTTATGGACAGGCAGGGAGGAAATTTGCCATTGTTTTAAATATTTAATTTTATTTGCCTCTGTTTTTACAATTGGTAAAAATTTGGAAAATATTTCAAATAGTGAAGAAAAAAAAATTAAGAAAAACATTCTGGGCCACGTATGGTGGCTCATGCCTGTAATCCCTGCACTTTGGGAGGCTGAGGCAGGCAGATTGCTTGAGCTTAGGAATTTGAGACCAGCCTGGCCAACATGGCGAACCTCCAACTCTACAAAAATATAAAAATTAGCTGGATTGGTGACTCGTGCCTGTAGTCTCAGCTACTTGGGAGGCCGAGGCAAGAGAACACCCAGGAGGCGGAGGTTGCAGTGAGTCAAGATTGCACCACTCCACTCCAGCCTGGGTGACAGAGCAACACTCTCTCAAAAAAACGAACAAACAAAAAAACCCCATACTTCCTCCTACTAAAGATAATCATTGTTAGGTATCCTTCTTTATTTTTTTGTTTTTGTTTTTGCCTATGAGTATGTAAGTTCACATTTATGTAAAATTTATTTCTCATAGTACATGCTGTTTATAACCATTTTCCAGTTAATATGTCATGAGCATTATATATAATTATTAAATATTTGTATGCAATGTAATTTTTATTGATATATATTTCATTTCTTTTTTAAGTAGCAAACCATTTCCTCCCAGTCTTTCCTTAGTTTTTTATAATCTCCCAAATAAGTATTAAATTTTCAGTTTTGCAATGCTATACTATAAATCACAGGCAGTAGTACTTTGCTTTTGAGAACAGATTAATACCTTTGTATGTATCCATTTATTTCTCAAACGCTTATTACTATATAAATGATAAATTGGCTGTGATAATTTCAGTTTGTTTTAATCCTGTGGATATAATATTTTTCTGTAATTTTTGAAGTTTTGAAGAATTTATTTTAGAAAAGCATTATTACTTTACAAAATTTTCTTTTCAGGGACAACTGGTAATTACTGTACTCTGTGTAGCAATTGTGTTATATCTAATGTCTTTCCCTTTAAAGCCTGAATGCTTCCAACTTTATAATTTGCTTTAGAGAGCCCAGTTTACCCTATGGCTGACAAATAGCAAACTTAGGATATGATGCAAGATAGAAATGATAATGATTCAAAATAGAACCATAAGGAGGTATTTTTGCTATTTATAATAATATTTTGAGTGTATCTAGTACTTTTAAAATAATATAGTTTAATGAAAGAATATAGTAGAGTGGTATATTTTGTAGTCTATCTATTTATGGCTCTGAAATGTCTCCAGAGTTTACTTTTTAACCTTAAATAGATGATTAGAAATAGCATTAAGTGTATTTGACAAGCCTATAAATTTCCCGTAAAGAAATAAGCAAGTGTATGTATTGTAAAAGACAATCTTTCCTCTGATTTAATATTATATCAGGGGCATTTAGAGTCTACAAGAACCTGAAGTAAATTTTATGAAATATCTAGTTTTTGAAATTTGGGAGATTTCAAAATTTATGCTGAAATCACCGTATTTGTTTCCTTTGGTTTTTCTAACCGAAAGATCAACATTTGTCTCATGCGATTTATCTTCTCATTCCTTCCTAAACATATTTCTGGGAAAATAATGGAGCTGGACCATCAATTCTTCAAATATTGAAAGCTCAAAATCTAAGAGTTATTTTAATCTTGAAATTAATGAAAACAAGTTAAAGAACCTTGTCTAAGTCAGAAAGTCCTCAGCAAAGCTGGTGATAATTATTGTACTGCAAAAAAGGTGAAAAGATAATGGCTTCAAATCCTGCCTTACATTATCCAGTCAAAACCTAATATAAAAATAGGCAATATTTAAGCATATGTTTTCATCTTAAATAATCAAATACTTACATATTATTAATGTCTAATGGGAGTGGAAGTTAAAACAGTGAAATTCAATCAGGTCTTCTTTAATATTTACAATTTTTGCTTTACATTAGCAATTCAGGTTTCACTGATTTTGAATTTGTGAACAATCTGAATTTGTGTGGATTTATTTGTGGTAGTTAAAAGTAAATATTAAGTGCAAGCTCTTTGCCAAGAGTGTTCTAGGTGCTATGTTTGAGTTAGGAGGTAGAATTCAAACATGAGGAGTAAGACAAGATCCCGGAGATCCCTGTTCTCAGAAGAATTGATGGTGCTTTCAGAGATACCGACAACATAAAAGTACTATGAGAGGAAAGCTGCAGAGCCTGAGGTGGCAATGATAGTTAGATAAATTATTAGTGAACCGAGGTTTTCAGATATAATGTTCTTCTACTCAAAAAGGGAATCAATTCTCTAAGAATTTAAACCCATGTAATACTATGAATGTTAAACCAGTTGGATTTATGGTGTTAATGATTTAATACAGCAACATTGACAAAATCTCTTTTTCTCCCTTTAGTTCCAGTTAGTAAATATCATATTTTTTACTATTTCAGATGCCCTGTCTCTGACTGCCAAGGTGGTAAATTATCACATTTTACTGTATATTCAAATGTTAATTACTAAATGGCATAATTTTAACAATTAAATTGACTATTATGTGAGCCAACTAACAACGATGATGTTAAGCATAGGATGCCCAATGTAAAATAAGCACCTTGTATGTACAGAAGATTTTACACAACTTCATTTAATCCACACACATCCAGAGTTTCAGGTCTGTTTTACAAATCTTGTGTGCCCAGTGCCTAGAGAGATCAAGTAATTTGATAATACTCTTACAGGGAGGATCCAAACCCATGGTTTTATGTATGTTTGTTTGTTTTTTGCTTTTACTTTAGAACTTCTATATTGTACAGGTTGGATTGGGACAGAAAATGAAATTTAGAAACTTTTTACTGTCAACAATCTTATAATTAAACAAGATATCTGCAAAATATAAATATAAAACAAGTAGTCTGTATTTTCTGGAAATAAATGTGAAGAGCATATTTAAGCAAGTGATGAAGAAATTTGAAAATATGCAGGCAGTAAAAAATGGTTAATATCAGTCATGAACTTAATTTTCTAATTTATTTTTGAAAGTCATAATCTTCATGAAATAATTCTAGAATTTTTTTCTTCAGCCAGTCAACAGAGATCATCCTTTTAATTTGAAATTTGTTTTTATTTTTAAGATCCCTTTGTTGATCTAGCAAGTGGCCAAGTTCCTTTGCCTCCCGCTAGAAGGTTACCAGGTGAAAATATCAAAACTAACAGAACATCACAGGACTATGATCAGCTTCCTTCGTGTTCAGGTGAGTTGGCTAATAACAGTAACAATAATCCCTTATTGTTACATAGTGCTTTTATGCTTTTCAGAGCACCTTCTTATTCATTATATAATTTAATGAATGTTGTCCACCTAAGAAAGTATTTTGATCATCTTTGCATTTTGCTTATGAAGCTTGCATTGTGAGAGGAATGGCTACAAAACTGCCTCATGGAAAAGAAAAATATCAAGCTTAATATTATCTTTGATCACTCAGTGGAGCCACTTCGTTGATTCAGAATGTATTCATTATCTAACTTTCATTTTGTCTTAGATTTGGGAAATGGGGAAAATCTCTTTGTACATTGAAATGCTGTTTTATGGAAATCTCCGTGGAATTAATACTGGCACCAAACTATTCATTTTCTTAGCTTATTTAGGCCTCCAACCAGTGTTCCACTGACAGCCATCAAATAGAAGGATGTACCATTTCCATAAATACAAGTCATACTCATAACTATTAATAACAGAATACTGCTTCTTTGCTTCTCGAGGAGGCTTTCCCTGAACATATCTAAGTAGCCCCTATCTTCTGCCGTCATTTTCTTTCCTTTTTTGCTTTTTCTTCATAGTACCCATCACTACCTAAAATTTTGTTATTCAAAATTCATTTGCTTGACTGTTGGTTGTCTTTCTCGTCTGCTCAAGTATTAACACTTTGAAGATAAGAATGTTGTTTGGTTCACTGCTTGTCCTAGTCAGTTCAGGCTATTATAACAGAATACCATAGATTGGACTGCCTAAACGGCAAACATATATGTCTCACAGTTCTGGAAGCTGGGAAGTCCAAGATCCAAGAAGTACCAACATTCAGTGTCTAGTGAGGACCCTCTTCCGGGTTCATAGATAACCGCCTTCATACTGTGGGGGCAAAGGAGTACTCTGGGATCTGTTTTGTAAGGAAACCAATCCCTTTCATGAGGGCTTCACCTGCATAATCTAATCATCTCCCAAAGGCCTACTGAGGTGTCCAACAGAGTGCCGAGCATGTGTTTCTTAGATGGATAGTTGGGGATGGATGGATGGATGGATGGATGGATGGATGGATGGATGGATGGATGGATGGATGGATGGATGGATTTGAGTGGACAACTAGGCAAAAGGAGGGAAGAATAGCCAATGTCTGTATTAAACTCAACACACATATCTGATAAGCACTATTTTTGTCTCATATTTGTGAATATCAGAAGTTTTCCTATATGAACTTTTGTCTTATTTCAAAATTTTTTTAAGCTAAAACCTCAGTTGATAGCAGATTTGCTAATAGTAATAGCAATACATTCTGAAACTTCTGAATCCAGATAATTAATGAGCTGTTTTAAGAATTGTCAGTATGGTAGTTCTTATGTGCTCGATGCCATGCTTGGGAGATGCAGAAATCCCTGTGTAGTTTTATATGTTTAAATGCTTGCATATAACTCAGGAAAGCATAGAAAATCTTTTTAATCTTTTCAAATTTTGTCCGGTGTTCTCTTACCAGTTTGTTTCTAGTCATTCTAGGGTTTCATATATATCCATGATTAGCCTGAAATTCCAGTCAAAATAATTTGATGACAAAACATGAAAATCAAGAAAGAAAGACAGTATCTGACAGCTTCTGTATAACATAAGGAAGCATTTTTTTTTAAGAAAATAGCATTAAAATATAACTTCAAGCAAAGTGCTATGACTGATTTAAAATAACATATTCAGTACCACCAGCTCTGGATTAAAAGAAATGTACACTTTAGTTATGGGAAAAGTTGTGGCCAAAACACAGTGTTTTCACAGCTTCTTTACAGTTTGCTGCATAATAAGTGGGTGTTGTAGAGCCCAGAGGAACATCATTCACATATATGATTTCAAGCAGTGTGAATCCCGATTAGCATTACACTGGAAATGTCTGGAAGAACTTCAAATCACAAACCTTGTTGAAATATCCCCGAATAGCCATTTGCCAGAAGCCTGAACTGGTTTTTACCTAAGTAATAAAAGAATCCTGACTATTACTCTGAGGGCCCCAGCTAGCTGTGACATCAAATATTTCAGTCTACTCCCTAAATTCTCTTTACAAACACAGTCAGCCACAGAAAATAAGATACTTTTTTCCAACAGATGTTTGTTTACATGAAGCTCACAGGCCTACCAGGCTGTTGGCTAGTTTATTTCACATCAGCAGAGAGACTGAGCTTGCCTTCTAGATGAGGTCTTTCCATTCGGCCCTTGAGACTAAATGCATATATGCCTTTAGGATTCTAATAGCTCTTATTTTGCAGTAATTAATCTGTTTTTATTAAGGCCTTTTTAAGATGACCAAATGGGGGTTCTGGTATGACTGCTATACCTTATGAATTCAACTTCTGTTATCACTTATGGCTGTGTAAATAATTGATAGTGACTTATTTATGGATAGGCTTCTATGGAAAGCATATTTCTAAAGAATTTTAAAATGTAGGTTCATTGATTTTAAAATATCTCCCTTGTTTTATCAAAAAAGTATGTCTGCATGTATACGTATGTCTACATATATAAAGAGCCTTTTAAATGTTTATTACACCCAAAGGAAAATATTTTATAGTTTTCAGTGTATAATTGAAATTTAAATATATGAACGTATCATAGGTAGCCCAGATATAAGAAGAGCTTACCAGCGCATGTTAAATTCACATAGACCTGTATATAGGACAAATATTTTTGCTAATAATATGCTTGTTTCTCTACATGGTTGTATTATTCACATGGGGCTCATGTCTCTTCTATCTGTGAGGTTTTACAAATTTCCCAGTTTGCTTTCCCTTGTTGTAAGACATACTGTACTACAGTTTGAATACCATTCTTTGAAAACTCTAAAAGGCTTGTGTTAATGAAGTGCACCATTCACCCTTGAGGTGATTTTTCATATTGTTAGTATGTAGAAGGAAGTTCAAGGTAACACTTGAAAACAATGCTAGATTTTAGCACAACTCACATGTGTTTGAAACCATGAAAAGACCTTATTGCCAAATAAGCCCATCTCATTATAAAATAAAGGAGATCTCATTACAAAAGGAATTAATTTCAATACTACTATTAGTTTACTAACCTAAAGGAGAATTGATGGAATAGTGAATAAATTTTATATTAGGACCAAATATTCAATAGTTTATCTCTGTTATGATCTCAGTTGAAAATCATGGCTTCACTTGACACAAGGGTTGTAATTTTAAGGTAGATTATATGTCTTTAAGATTTTCTGTTTCAACCAAGGAAATGGCAATGTTGCGTTCTCCCACAGTTCAGCTACATGAAATACTGGGGCATACAGACAGCTTCAGTTTGAAAGCCAGAGAACCTAGAGTTGTTTTCCTTACAAATCTAATACTAAATAACCATTTTCTGGATATATTTAAAACAGTATATGTGATTTTTTTATTTGTTTGTAATTTAGTTTATTAAATCATGTCCTTCTATAAGTATTTCCTTTTTTTTTTTTTTTTTTTTTTTTTTGAGATGGAGTCTCACTCTGTTGCACAGGCTGGAGTGCAGTGGCTCAATCTTGGCTCACTGCAGCCTCCGCCTCCTGGGTTCAAGCTATTCTCGTGCCTCAGCTTCCTGAGTAGCTGGGATTACAGGCACCCACCATCATGCCCAGCTAATTTTTGTATTTTTAGTAGAGACGGAATTTCACCATGTTGGCCAGGCTGGTCTCGAACTCCTGACCTTGTGATCTGCCCACCTCAGCCTCCTAAAGTGCTGGGATTGCAGACTTGAGCCACTGCACGCGACCGGCAGTAATTCACCCTTATGGCATAAAAACGAGTCCCAGAATTAACTGATCCAACTTCTGGTAGAATAACAAAGTTATTATAATGTGTTTGAGATTTCTTTTATTCGTTGATCAATTAAATTTATTTATATTTTTTTCTAATTCTGTTATTGTTATAGTTGAGAAGGTCAGTAGCCTAAGAGTTTTGATGTCTGTTCCAAGAATTGTGGCTGTTTTACTAAGTAGATTTAGAAAGTATGTTTCAGATAATATGTACAATATTATTTTATCTAATTAAAATTTGTTAAGTTTGTTAAGCGTATACTATAGTCCTGATGCTTTGCTAAGTATCTTAGATACAGATATATAAATTTTATATAAGTTAATATATATAATTGTATTTATATAGTTATACACTAAAATATAAATATTCATGTTATTTTATTTAATAATGTATGTTATCTATTTATAATTATACATTTATATATTTAATATTTTATACAAATATATGGTTACATAATATGGTATATTATACATATAAATATAAACATATTTTTACTGTGTAATATAGAAATAGATATAATTTTATGTCTCAT